>NW_027202562.1:0-195000 GCF_024711535.1 Dipodomys merriami | reverse complement strand
CTGTCTTCCTTCTCTTCTCATACTTCAGAAAGCATTGACTAACATTATAAATATACTGCAATTATAAGTTAAGGATCAGTGTTTTTTTTTCAACCTGAAGCCTTTTTTCCATGATTCTTGACATAAACCTTTTGGGAGATTTTTTGGATTGTGATGGGATTCCACCCAAAACAAAGCCATGTATATCAAGAAAGTCAATATTTTCAACTCAGAGTACTAAACAAAAGAGGGAGAAAATTAAATTAAGGTTAGCAATATGTCAAGCACAAATATACACAATATCAAGATATCTTGAAATTGTATAGTTTTACTGGATAAAGTGGCTCAAACCTGCAATATTATCTACTTAGAAAACAGAGATTAGATTATTGCAGTTCCAGGCAAGCCCAGACAAAAAAAAGAAGTTTCAGAAACTCTAACCATTTGCTGGGTGCAATGTGTTTTGCTTGTGTTAGGAGGACCGCAGTCCAAGCAGGCCCAGGCATAGTGATACTACCTCAAAATAAGCAACCAAATTACAATCTGCTGGTATGGCAATAAAAGAGATGCTGTTTCACAAGTATAGGATTTTGGGTTCAATCATCCAGTATTCCTAGGCATTTAAGTGTGTGTCAGGGTAAGAATTTGGCATGTCTGAGGTCAAGACTTCATACTCATTTTACAAGCTCTAATAAAACCTTTGCCTCTTTTGTTATTTTTTTTAAATATAGCATAACTTCCATGCCCAAACCAAATAATTTCCTATTAGAGATTTTCTCCTATCCATTAAGTAATATATTATGTGTTGGATACTGTCCTACTGAAATCACACTAAAGATCAAAAACCCATTGCCTTAGAAAGTGACTGCATTGGGAAAGAGAATCTCAAAGGTAGCATTTAAGTTGAACTCTCTTCCAAGAGAAGCAGAAGGCCTTGAATATTCCAAGGAAAGAGGACTCAGAAGGAGCCAACTCTGATCTTGGAGTTTTAGTTCCACCAACTCAGAGGGAATGTATTTACAGTGTTAATGCTACCCAATCTGTGGTAGTTTATTATTACAATTACTAGCAAACATGTGGAATCTATAAGACATGAAAAGTCATTGACTCTTGGGGTCCATGACTCAAATTTATAATCCTAATGATTAAGAAGGATGAGACTTGGGGGATAATGGTTTTCAGAATGGTAGGAAAATTCATGAGGTTCTATCTCCAATTAACTTCAAAAATTTCTGGGCTGGAGACATGGTTCAAATGGTAGACTGACTACTGTTAGCAAACTGAGCATGAGTTATATTCAAGCCCCAAATTGGGATAAAGAACTTGTCCTTAGAATAATACTATGAGAAACAGAATTATGAATAGGAAAGCAGAAACAAAAGAAATAAACTTATTCATACAGACAAGGCTTCCCAAAATGAAATATGGCTTAAACTGTAATATTTAGGGTTTTCCTCCTATACAGTAGAAATAAATGGTATTTTGATTTGACAAAACTAAAGTGTAAAACTGTATGCAATAAATAATCACATTACTTTTATGTTTCCATAATTTAAATTTCCTACAAAGTTATAGAATAGTGTAGTTTTGAAAATAAACCAATGTTGCACTTTCAAATATGATTATATATCCTTGCAAGTGTTGTCTAAAACTGATCTACACTGAAATGATTGCCATTGGTATCTTTCTCAAGATTCCAAATGTTTATACTTTCAGCTGACCTTCCACAAAACTCATACACCAAAAATAACTTTTTAGTTTGTTCATGCAATCATAGGAATATAAACATATGTGTCAAAATGTTAATTACCTTAATCTGCTGTCATTAATGTAATATAACTAATACAATTAAGTATATACCTTAAGGAAAATAAGATTCTTCCTTCTAAATACATGCTTGCAGGCACACACACACACACACACACACACACACACATATTTACCACTCTGACTCAGGTTAGATTCCTGACATTGGGTATCAGACACTTATCTAATAATCAACCTTTCCTGCACAGATATAAAATATATTCATGTCCCGACCCGCAGGACGTCAACGAGGGCAGTGAACCTAAGCGAGAAGGAATGAAGGGACAAGAGACACGAAGAAGGACAGCAAGACAAGGATTCTGATCAATCTGCCAAATTTTATTTTTTCACACTGGGGTATTTATATGCTTAGAATAAGGAAGCTTTTTCATTGGGCGTAGGAGCTGCAGGATGCTTGCTTAGGGCAGTGAAAAGGTGGTTGTTAGCAGCTACCGGGTGTTTGTATGGGGGGTGAAAAGGTGGTCGTTAGCAGCTACTAGGGGGTGAAAAGGTGGTTGTTAGCAGCTACCGGTATTTGTATGGGGCAGGATGAAAAGACCGGATTCTGTGAACAGCCTCCTGATGTTCCAGTGAGATAGTCAAGCCTATCATGCAGATAGACTCCCTGCAGGGCTCTCGACACATTCATACTTCCACAATACAAAAATACCAGATCATTCAAAATAATGAAAATAATTAAAGAATCACCCAGCTCCTGTACCATCTACGCCCTGATTTCATTCATTTATGTCAATACATTTTTCATATCATAATTAAAATATTTTTGAGTCTCTCATTAGCAGACAAAAATGTTATCATACAATAGAAAATGTAAGTAAAATTACTTTTCCCTGGGTAATATTTTATATATATTATCAAAGACTTCGGTTTCCTTGTAGAGTCTGCTTCTGGCATTTTGCCCTAATGTCTAATATTAAATTACAAAGGACATGCCATATTCCTCAGTTCATTTTTCCTAAAGGTTATGCTATGGAGTTGAATCTGATTTGCTTGCTTATTCTAAATTAAATTTTCTCAACAACTTGAATTATTGTTTATGTTACTCCTAAACCATTTGAAATATCAAAAAGAACTGGAAATTCACTTTGACAATGATTTGTGAATGGCAACAATGCTTGTGGATGGAATGAAGGACTTGAATGATCTAGAGTTCCTTAAAAATGGCACTGTTCTTTAAAGGGCTGATCATTTAGTAAGCTTTAAAGTGTGGTCTTCTTATTTCATCTAAGAAGATAAAAGTATGCTTTTCATCACATTTTTGCCTTCAAAGCACTAAAATTATTTCCTTTGTACAGTTCAGGCCCAGCTACTACTGCAGTGAAACCCACAAACAACAGCACAGCTGTGTTAGCTGCTCTAGAATTTGAAATTTTCTTCCAGTAGCCCTAGTGATTTGAGCCCAGATTCATGGGATAGTCACATAATCTACAGTTACAAATCACCACAATATACAAAGACTACATGCAAAATGAGGTTCAATTTTTTTCTTTGTTGTTTTCTTTTTGTCTTATTGATTGTCTTTTAAGGAGCTAGGAGCTGTGTATTTCTCATTATTGTTGATGTGACTTAAATAAATTACCAGATTT
The DNA here is from genome assembly GCF_024711535.1 of Dipodomys merriami. Lineage (NCBI taxonomy): Eukaryota > Metazoa > Chordata > Mammalia > Rodentia > Heteromyidae > Dipodomys > Dipodomys merriami. The sequence goes on along the minus strand of NW_027202562.1, from coordinate 191,608 downwards.
TTCAAATAAAATAAAGAGATAAAAAATACATATTTAGTCACAAAATAAAGCTAAACATTTGAGTGATTTTTTTTATTCTAGTCCTGTTCTCAGTTATCTTCATATAATGTCGAGGTGAGTCAAGCATATGTATAAATTGACATGTATAAGCACACAGAACTCTGGAATCTTTAGATTTTGATTTCTATATCAACTTCACCTAGAAAAGAAAATTATCACTCGGTTCATGTCTTAAGTAATCTACTTAATACGAGTTTTAATCATTTTTTTTCTTTTAAAATAAATTTTTGCCAATCCTGGGTTTTATTTATTTTTCTTTCTTTATTTATTATTTTTTAAATTGTGAAAATACCATACAGAGGGGTTACAATTACATGGGCAATGTAATGACTACATTTCATATCAAGCATTGTTGCCTCCTCCTTTGTTTCCCCTTCCCATTCCTTCCAATCTCCTCGTTGGTATAATTTGTGGAGGGGAAGGGAAAAATAAATTGTTTAAATAGGGATACAGGTGGACCCATTGCAACAATGAGATGTACAAGATGTTATGTCGAAAAACCAACTTTACAAGTTTTATTAATTTTATCAATAGATCTCATAATCTATGGAATTGATGCATTGCATAAGTATTTGATTTATTATTTCCACTGAATTAATATTACATTTATTTTATTTTTTTGCACATGAAATAATTACATCCTTGAGGATAAAACATCCCTGTTTTTCATTTTGGTTGCCAAAGTGGAAGTATTAGACATTTTGAAATTTTAAATTTAAATTTGAACCTTCAAATTTCACTAGGACGCCGGGCACTGGTGGCTCACGCTTGTAATCCTAGCTACTCAGGAGGCTGAGATCTGAGGATCGCAGTTCAAAGCCAGCCCGGGCAGGAAAGACCGTGAGACTCCTATCTCCAATAAACCACTAGAAAACCGGAAGTGGTGCTGTAGCTCACATGGTAGAGCACTTGCCTTGAGCTGAAGAGCTGAGGGACAGCGCCCAGGCCCAGAGTTCAAGCCCTACGACCGACAAAAAAAAAACAAAAAACAAAAAAACAAATTTCACTAGGACTTGAATTGTGTTACTTACAACTTTAATGTTAAAATAAAGAGCATTATTAAATAGAAAGCAACATTATAAGTTATCACACCTTAATCCCTGAATTGACTTAATGATAAAAAAACAATTATATTTATATAACATGCTGTATATACTCAAACTATGAGATACAGAAACAGAAGACTTCTTTTTTTGTTTTGGTTTGTTGTTCTGTATAGTTTGTGATGATTCTGTCTTCTTTACCTTATGCCTAGTGTATTCATTGTACGTCTTCAGGAAAGTGGGGGGTGGGCACAGAGCTTTAGGGAAAAGGGTGAAAAATTGCAGCAGTAGAGTTCATTGAACATTGATAAAAGTGAACTATTTAACACATGGATGGGGACAGGACAAATGAGGGAACTGAAGACATTTCATAAAAGGAAATGTACTCATTACTTGACTCATGTAATTGCAATTCCTCTATAAATCACCTTAATAATAACAACAGAGAATTTTTTAAGGTCAAACAGAATGTTGCTTGTTAGAATTCTAGATTTTTTTTGTTCACTGATTTGAGCTGGTTGAGTCTATCTCTGAAAATAACTACATTGACATTCATTGGGTGAATTGTGAGCTACTAGTATATAAAAGTCAATTATGATTGCTTGTATGTTTTTTGAGACTCTGATTTATTTACTTCTTTAATTTGTCTACAGGTTTTTGGTTGGGCTTGTTCCTGTTTTTCAAAAGACCTATTGGTGCATAATTAGTGCGGATTCAAGATTGTTCTAATTTATTGCTGTACATACTCAAAGCTATAAATTTTCTTCTGAGTATTGCCTGTGCCCTCGTGTCCCAGGGAGGTAGTATTTTGTGTGTTCACTTCCACTGAATTCCATAAACCTTGGAACTGACCTCCATATCTCTTCAGTGACTCACTGATGATTTAGCAATGTGTTATTCAGTCTCTGTGAGTTTCAGAATTTTCTGTAATGCCTTTTGATGTCAAGACCTAATTTGGTCCCATCATGGTTTGACAGGATACAAGGAGTAATTTCATTTTTACTTTTGAATTTTCACAGATTTTTCTTGTGATCTAAGATATGACCTATTTTGGAGAACATTCCATGGGCTGCTGAGAGGGATATATATTGCGATGCTGCTAGATGAAATATTCTGTAGATATCTATTAGGTATAGCTTGTCATTGCAGTTATTTAGGTCTGAAGTTTTTTTGGCTAAGGTTTTACCTGGATGGCCTGTCCAGTGGTAAGAATGATGTGTTCAAGCAACCAACAATGTGTTTGGATGCATGCATATTTTTAGGTTAAGTAATATTTGTCTGATGAATTTGGGAGCTCTAGGATTCAGGGCATTGATATTTAGAATTGTAATATCCCCATGATGGAGAGTTGTCTTTATCAATATTTAATGTCCTCCTTTGTCTCTTTTTACTTTCATTCCACTTTTAATTTAAAGCCTATTTTGTCTAATATTTGTATAGCTACTCTGGCCTGTTTATGAAGTCCATTTTTAATTTGTAAAAATGATGTACAGAAGGGTTACAATTACATAGTCAGATATTGAGCACCTTTCTTTTGAATAGTGTCACTTCTTCCCTCATGTTCTCCCAGTTTTTCCCTTTCAACCTCCCTCCCCCATAAGTTGTATAGTTCATTTTCAATGTAGTGTCTAGGGCTGGGAAGGTGGCTCAGTGGTAGAGTGATTGCCTTGCATGCATGAGGCCCTGGGTTCGATTCTCAGCACCACATAAAGCAGAAAAAGCTAGAAGTGGTGCTATGGCTCAAGTGGTAGAGCGCTAGCCTTGAGCTGAAGAGCTGAGGGACAGCGCCCAGGCCCAGAGTTCAGGCACCATGACTGGCAAAAAAAAAAAAAAACAAAACAAAAAACAATGTAGTGTCTATTGAGTAGCACTGCTACATTTGTTGACCCTTTGTCCCACCATTTCTGTGTTTCCCCTTGCCCTTTCCAAACTTACATATAAAACCAAAGGTACAGAAATAAAAACAGCAACAGAAGACAGAAGGAAAAAGCAAAATAATAAAACTCTCATTATCATTTCTTGGAGATCATTTTGATGAACATTATTTTATATGATAATATTGATATAGCTATTGAGCCTTTGTGATCCTCTCCAAAGGGCATCCTCCATTTGATCTCACTGTATAAATTTTTAGAATCCCATATAATTTATCATGTCCAAGTCTAATGTTTTCACTTTTATCATCCAAGTGTGTTTACTTGTAGAATTATAGGCACATTCTAATACAACAAATGAGGGAAATCAAGCAACCTACATATATATGTATGTATGTATGTATATATATATATATATATATATATATATATATATATACACATATATATATATACAAGACATATATACTTTTATTGATCACTATTTACAAGTATGTATGTATGTATACATACATATATACACATAAATATTCAAATTCCATTCATCCATCAGAGACAATAATATTGTACCATTCTTAAGGAAAAAGAAACACGCAGAAATAATAATGTTAAGTGAAATTAACTGCACCCAGAAAAACTTAGGTTTCCTCACTTGTGGTAGATAGCAGCTGCTTCTAAATGTAAATTTATAAACATTTATTAAACATACTGGATGGTATGCAAACAGATACAAATGAATTATCTGAAGTGTCAGAGTCTATGTAGTGTGAAAATATTATCATTCTCTTAAAAGATTAAGTCAAAGCCCAACAAAATAAATGCCAGTAAATGTGTAGTGCAAGAGAGGACAGTGGGGGGCAATGTGAGAGGGGTAGGAAATTGAAGGGGAAAAGGATAGGCAAGAAACCATTGCATACTTCCCAGAATTGAAATATACAAAGCAAGGGGTAGTGTGAAATTGGGGTGAAGATGTTGAAGTGGTAACACAATTCCAGGTGCATTGTACACATAAACTGCTTTGTTAAATGGCAAGTAATTCCATACATGACATAATATTGAGATACGTAAAGACTGGGCTTGATTGGGAGGGATGGATGAGAATGTTGAAATGGGTGAAATTGATCAAGATGCTCTGTATCCATAAACTGTTTCAGTGAATAGCAACTCCTTTGTACAAGTAGTTAAAGATATTAAAATATTCAAAAAATTAATTATGATTGTTGAATAGAGAGTTTAACCTCAAGTCAATTCCCATTTAAAAATATTTTTAACCTGGAGGTTTGGAGAATCAAATTCCAATAATAAAACATTATGAATCTTTTTTTCTGAAAATTTGAAATTTAAATAAAAATTCCTTTGCTTTTTGTCAGCTATTGGGCTGCTATAAGAGAATACTTCAACGTAAGTGGCTTAAAAACATCAGGAGTATATTACCCATACTCTAGAAGCTTGAACATTGGTTATAAAAATGGTTATTCAAAGCAATTCCTTGTCTTATGGGGGGTCTACTTTCTGGTTCATTATAATTTATTTGCTGGACGTTCACATGGCAGAGTAGTTATATTGGGCTTCTTTTATCAGGATCATTATTTCAGGGTCATCTCTGAAAAGTTGATTCTAATGTCACCAGACAGGGAATACAATTTCAAAATGTGTATCTGGAAGTAGTTACATCGTCCAATATATTTTGCAACTTTTGCTTTAACTCTTAGTGTAGTGTATCATTTGGATATTATTTCATAAGAAATAATAACTTAAGGACAAACCTATATCGTGTAAATTATGTGAATGATTCTTCTTAACAATGGGAATAATTATAGTAATGGCAAAGTGAAGTACGATTGTTTAGTGGCTCTTGAATCACATCATAGGTAATCATGTAAACATGGTGCAATATTTCTAAGGCCCTTCTGATGTATTTGAACAATCTCCAATGAGTTAATTGCTTTCAGAAATACAGATCTCCTTTGATTTTAATTACTGTCTGCTATTAGGACTCCCACAGACACCAAAATTAGAGGATGCTAATTTCTCTGAAAAAATACATAATGTAATTGTTATAATTAATATAACATGAAGAATGTAATATTATTAGCATTATAAATACCAGAGTTCACATTATATAATACATTGACATCCTTTGGTTACATCAATTTTTAGAATATTTATAACTAAATGTAAATTGTTTGCAAATAGTTATTTAATGATGTATAAAAATGAGAAAAAGATTTGTGTACATATTTACTACAGATGCAAACAGATTCAGGTGGTTATTTATGATCCCTCATTTGTTGGTTTCATTCATGCATAGAGAACATGCAGAGAAGTGGCAATTGAAACCTTGCGTTTACTAAAGAGTTAACTTACATGAAATTTATGTTCTGCTAAATATCAGATTTTATAAATTAAATTGTTTTTGTCCCTTCCTTCCTTCCTTCCTTCTTTTCTTCTTTCCCTCCTTCCCTCCATCCCTACCTCTCTCTTTCTCTCTTCTTTCTTTCTCTTTCTTGTTTCTTTGTTTCTTTCTTTCTTTTTTCTTCCATTCTTCATTTCTTTTTTTTACTCAGAATACTTCTTAACACTATAGAAAAAATACCAAATGTTGTACTCCAATGTGTTATGAGGAATTATAACTATTAAATAGATTAATATTAATTTTAATAACCTAAGCTATATCTTAAAACAAAAAACTAAAAACCACTAAAAAGCACTTCACAAAAATGCAGGATATGTAACAAATATTACTTTTCATGTCATTGTTTATTTCTTCAAACTAAAATAAGAAGTTAGACATAATATTGTACATGTCTGTGTGTGTGTGTGTGAGAGAGAGAGAGTGTGTGTGTGTGTGTGTGCGTGTTTTGTTCTTGTGATTTGAACTCAAGGCCTATCCTTTACTTTTATTCACTCAAGGATAGTGCCCTAACATTTGATCCACAACTTCACTTCTGGCTTTCTCTGTGTGTGTGTGTGTGTGTGTGTGTGTGTGTGTGTGTGTGTGTGTGTGTGTGTGTGTGTGATTAATTGAGATGTGTCTCACAAACTTTCTTGCCAAGGCTGGCTTTGAAGTCCAGCTTCCAGAATAGCAAGGATTAGAAGCTTGAGACACTCATATTCAGCACAGATATAATATATCTAAGAATAAAATAAATTTCTTATTATTTGAATTCCAGAGGTCAATTTAACAAATTAACATTTAGATATTTATTTAGTTATTAAATCTGAACCTGTACTGTGGAAAAATACTTTTCATTTTTATGAAAAAATATGCACTAAAGGTTTCAATGACAGAATCTTTGGACAAATTGAATACTCTATTATTCAAAAGCAACAAAAGGATCATTAATCAAATTTCTCATGTAAGCTAAAATCAATAGGATCTATCAGGCTGACTGAAGCAATTTGTCATTAACTTTAAATTTTATCTATTGCAGCTACATGATTTTCTATTCTTTTTACCCTAAACTTTTTGACATAAAAATTTAGATTTATACATTTTTTTGAATATGCAGAAATCTTAGTTACTGGTCATGTATTTCTGAGATTTGAGTACCAAGTCATTTCAGAGAAACACTGAATTTCATATATTTTATGTCAACACTGATTTTTAGAAATTGAATCAATCTCAATATGAGCTAACTAAAGCAAAATATTCTATGACTTATCCAATTATTCCTATATATTTGAATATAACATTATTGAATGGCAGGAAATTCATATTATACCTACTCTCTATAGAAGTTATAGTATTCATTTTTCCTTCAACTAGAAAGAATGAACCTCACTATAAATGACAAAAAAACTTGAATATAAATGCCATAAAATTATGAAAAATTCAAGTCATTATGAGTTAGATGAAATAGTCATTTTTGAAGATCAAAAATGAAATCTCTTGAAGCTTCCTTATCTGTTAAATAAAATGTATTTGCAGTCTAAATATTTCATTCATCTCTCCAGCAATTGTATAACCAAACCAACTCCATGCCAAATAGCTCCTCTGATTAATTGAAGTAAATACTTAGGAACAGAAGTTATCACAATTGTACAGAAATATCTACCCACCATTCTAGAAATTAAATCTGAAATCATAAAGGATTGGGATTAATAATTAGTTTTCACTATGTTGCCATAAAGAGGTGGTGAACCTTTTCAAGTGGGCACAGCTGTAGAGATTTGGTCACTGAGAACTTGTGATCAGAGGACGTTAAGATCAAAGTCCTTTCCTATTCTTCCTTCTTTTTCTTCTCTGTCTCCTTCTCATTTTCCTTCTCCCTCTCTCTTTACCCCTCTTTCTCCCTCTCCCACTCCTATTCCTCCTCTTCTTTTCTTCCTGGCTTCCACGAATATACATACTCCATCACATGTTCCTGACATGGGTACTGTGTCAACCCAAAGCAATGAGGATAAGAAACATAAACTGAAATGTATAAAATCAGAAGCCAAGATTAATCTTTCCTCCTTTTAAGTTGATTTCATAAACTATTTTGTCATATTAATAGGAGACTGACACAGCATGTTCTCATTTATTATAAGGGATAAGATTTACTGGAAAAAATCTGACCAACATTGCCCTAATGAAATGATTGATTAAATTAATATTATAGTAGGGCAAATCTACTTTAAAATATCAGTTATCCTTCAAAAAGAGGCAAAAAATTTACCACTATGGTTTGCTATGACAAGACATCAGAATTCACCCTTTTCCTCAAGGAAATAAATCTGTAATTGGCACTATTGTCAATTTCACAAATGATTTAATAAGACTGAAGAACAAATTTCAACTCAAACTGCGTGATATAAAATTTACTTTGTCCCTGTAAACAACCTTTGTATTCTATCTATGTTTGGTCCCTAAAATGACTTGCATTTTATTCTAATCATATTTTTAATTAACTTTAAGTATGTGATTGGGGGTTGCTGTTTGACCAGGCAGTTTATAAATAGTGTTTAGTGAGTTATTTTGTTTTCCTTTTTTTCTCTCCTGAGGTTTGAACTCTTTGCCTGGGAGCTGACCCTGAGCTCCTTTGGATGAACACTAGAAATCTATCACTGGAGGAACAGCAGCACTTTCAGATTTTTCTCAGATTTCACTGGAGATAAGAATTTCATGGACTTTCCTGCCTGGGCTGGCTTCAAACCTCAATCCTCAGCCTCCTGAGTATCTAGGATTACAGGCATGAGCTGCTAGTGCTTGTCTTAATACAATGCTTCCTTTTTTTTTTTTTTTTTTTTTTTTGCCAGTTCTGGGTCTTGAACTTAGGGCCTTGACAATGGGCACTGTCCTTGAGCTTCTTTTCCTCATGCTAGCACTCTGCAACTTGTGTCACAGTACCAATTCCAGCTTGTTTTGTTTATGTAGTACTGAGGAATCAAACCCAGGGCTTCTCACTACCACTAAGTAAGTCTACCACTAAGCCACATTCCTAGCCCAGTACAATGCATCTTGATGATCATTGTCTCTCATCCTTCTCAATCCTATCTCATCTCTCAATTTACATAATTTTGTAGAAGATTCACTGACTCACAATGTCATATATAGTCACTTAGAGGATATGTCACAATTCGTATTTTATTGATAGTCTCATTCATCAACATACTAAATGTATGCATTACAGAATTCTGTGATTTTAAATGCTAAATTAACACTCAGATTCACCCACTACTATTCTAAAATTTTTCCTAAGGTTAATGCAAATGCAATCTGTAATTCTTCGATAAAGTACAATGATTCATAGAAAGTTAAGAGTTGGACTATGAACATCACCTTCAGTTCTAGAACATTTTATCATTACTACCCCCTCAAAATACTCCAATATTTATTAGTAGTCACTTCCTGTCATCATTTCAACCTACCCTCCACTTGACCAACCATTACTTCATAGTCTACCACTACAGATGTGCCAATTTTAAAAAGCTCATTTAATTAGAAAATGCAGTCTATTTTATCCATTTCTCCCATGTAATATTAGTGTTTCCCAAGTAAGTTCATGTAAATTTTTCTGACAGATAGACCATATTGTTTTGTATACATGTATAGAATTATATAATGTCCTCAATGGGCATTTCAATATTTTATTATATATTATTGTAAAAGGTTTTGCTATCTATATTCTTGTACATGTGTCTCATTGGTCATGTGTTGAAATCTATTTTGTATATAAAACTATGACTTAAAATGCTGGATAATAGAGCAACTAGATGTGTAGTATCTTAAAGATTGCCAGTATGTTTAATAAACTGACTATATCACTTTAAGTGCTAAGCAACAAAGTATAAGGATTCCAATTTCTACATAGTGGTTGTGCAGTGCTATCTTATTGTTGTTTCTATTTCCACTAATCTCTATATGTATGCAATGTCTAGGTATGCTATGATCTTTTAATATGTTCTTTGGTTGTTGGTATATTATTACAGAGATATGTATTTGGATTTTTGGATAACATATTCAGGATGGTTAAAGTTTTTCATTGGCATTAATATGCTCTTAATATATTTCTGATTCAAATCTCTTTAAATAAGTGTATATCTATACATACTATGTGTACCTATGCATATTTCATATTTATATGTGTATATATACAAATAACTATATATGTATATTATTATTTTCATTTGTCCATAAGCGATCATTTTACTTTATTTGCCAAACATGTCCTTTATTGATTTTACTTTAGCATTAAGCAGTCTTAAAGATAGGCTCAAGTCTAACATTTTAGTATTATCTTAGACACCAATGGCCTTCTAGTCTAATGAACCATGAGCCCTCAGAATGTTGACCAAATTTCTTAGTTCATTTACACAATTACTATAATTATGTATTTTCGCGTCTATCTTTGTTTCATTTCACCAGAGAATCTGTATTTATCCTTTATGTCATACATGAATACCAATGCCTTTGGAAGATATTTATTAATTGGTGCATATTAATTGTATGAAGAAATCTTATTGAATATTTTGCACATGCACATATTGATCAAAGGCCTGATTAACCTGTTTCTGTCTTTCTCCATTCCCGTTGCCCCTTATTTTTCAACTGTTTTCTGTTAATGTCTTTGTGCTATCTCCACACATCGTCAAAATGTATTTCAGTGTTGTTCACCCAGTATCATTGAAAATTATAAAATGCTGAATATAAAGGCAAAAATCTAAGTAAATATAGACATACAATTTTTGTGGATTGGAGGATACATTTGAGCAAAGTTATTTAATTGTCTCCTGCTTCATCCCCCTCCTTTTATTTGGTCATTCTTGGGGCTTGAAATCTGGGCCTGGGTACTGTCCCTCAGCTCTTCAGCTCAAAGTGAGTGCTCTACCACTTGAGCAACTGTGCCACTTCTGGATTTCTGGTGATTAATTGGAGATAAGAGTCTCACAGACATTCCTGTTCCAGCTGGCTTTGAACCGCAATCCTCAGATCTCAGTCTCCTATGCAGCTAGGATTATAAGCATGAGCTGACAGTGCCCAGCTTCACAATTTTATTTATAAGTTTATGACAATTTCTTGAAACACCTGACCAGCACTCTTGACTCATTGACAAAAGAAAATAAACTGGAATACATTTCTCTGTCTAATATTAAAGGTGTTAGTGTAAAATTGTTATATTTGTAGAGGAAAGATTATAAAGCTCAATGGGTCTGGACGGCACCAGATTAGAGCCACATACATATTATCAAGGAATATTTAATAAGAGTTTAAAACCAAACACTTGTGGAATGACACTCTCTTTAATAAGTGGTGATAGATTAGACAGTATTGGGGAGAATTAAAAAGTGAACATTGACTTAAATATAACAATTTATTCAAATATTATCTTCAAGCAGGTTTTGAAAGTGGCATATAAAACAAAAGAGTGATGTAAATATAAAGCAAAGGAAGATGTCTTGACAATTTAAGCATACTTAAATATGGCATTAAAATTATTGGAAAGGAAAACTTGATATAGTATAACTCAATAAAACTCAATAAAAGTCTAAAATAATTTAGTCTTGTATACAAATAGTGAATAGAATTTAGGAGCAGGGTGCTCATGTATCTCATCACAGCTAGGCTGTGATTTGAGTATTACTGTTTGAAGGCAGCCCACAAAATAAAGTCCCTGAGAATCGTATCTCTGCTTAATCAGCAAAAAAGCCAGAAATGAGGCATGACTCAAATGGTAAATTTTTTTTTTATTTTTTTTTTTTTGGGTCCAGTCGTGGGGCCTGAACTCTGGGCCTAGGTGCTGTCCCTCAGCTCTTCAGCTCAAGGCTAGCACTCTACCACTTGAGCCACAGTGCCACTTCTGGCTTTTTTCTTTTTTGCTTGTGTGGTGCTGAGGAATAGAACCCAGGACCTCATGCATGCAAGGCAAGCGCTCTACATTGAGCCACTTTCCCAGCCCCTCAAATGGCAAATTGTTAACAAAATGCAACAAATCTCAGGGGCCCTGATTTCAATCCCCAGGACCATACATACATGTACAAAATTAATAATAGTAATACTAATAGTGATGATGATGATGGTGGTGGTAATGATGATGAAGGGTACCCATAGTCAAGGATAAAATATTTGCAAATCCTGTACCTGAAGAATGCCTCAAATGTAGACTCTACATAAAATGCTCAAAACCTAATGTTTAAAAAAAAATCGATTAGAAACCAGCAAAATACATGTTGTGAAAAATAAGCACAAGAAAAGCATCATCAGTCATCAAATGAATGCACATTAAAACTAAAATGACATTATAAAACATATATGAGAATTACTTCACATAATACAACAATGTCCGTACTAAATGCTATCAAGAAACAGAGAAACTGGATGCTGGCAGGAATTCAAATGGGAAAGCCACTTCTGAAAACATTTTGACAGGTTCCTAGAATATGAAATATGCAACAACCTACAGTATAGCACAGGAATTGAGTTCTTTAGGCTTTGTCTCATAGAAATAAAATGTAACATTCACCCAAAGGCCAAAACACATAGGTTTATACCAGCATTATTTCCTCTAGTCAGTTCAGGCTTTCTTCAGGTAAATGGGAAACGAATTGTGCTACATTCTATAATGACAGAACCAAAGGCAACTTCTGGGAATACAATACATTATTAAGGCATACAACAACTGACAATAATCTACCATAGATTTGAAGGAAATTCTAAAAGCTTATTTATTGCATGAGCTAGAAGTCGGAGAAAAAAAAAATGTGTTGGTTGCCAGGATGAAACAGGTTTGGGATGGGACAAAGAGAAGTAGTGGGTTTAATTATAAAAGGGAAGCATGAGACAAGACTCATTTTTGGTAAAGAAACGTTATCTGTAAATATGATATATTAATATAGAATTGATAAAATTATATTGGACTTAATATGTGCACAAAATAATTAAAGTAACTGAAGTCTGCATAAGGCACTTGTGAAATATTAATGTCCTACTTGTGATGTCATTCTATAAATATTTAAAGAAACTGGGAAAATATTCAAGGGCTTTCTCTGTGTTCTTCTTATAACATCATAAAGATCCATACTAAGCTCAATAGAATTTAATGATATCTAGAAAATAGAAGTCAATATCGAATGTTTACATTGGAAAATAGTCTGAGTCCAAGCTTGCTAATTAGAAGGCAGAACTTTAGAACACCAACATCCAAGGCCAGTTCTGACAAAAAAAAAAAAAAAAGTGAGAAACTATAAAAGCACAGAAAGCTAGGTATAGTGTAATTTCCCTGTTATCTCATGTTTGTGGAAGCCATAGGTAAGAGATTATTGCTCAAAGGAGGCTTGGCCAAGAAGTAAGACCTCATCTGAAAAATAGTGGTCAGAGCCTTAGCAACTTCAAGCACCAGTAGTGCCAAAGGAAAAAAGAAAAGAAGAAAACAGAAAACTAAAGGAAAGGATAGAAAAGGAAAACTATTTCCTCTTCATTCTTGTAGTTTTATGTCATTGGATATAAGAATTGAGAGTAATTTGTATACTGTTTTAACAATCAGGCCTCTCTAACATGAAAGCATTTATTTCAAGTAATTATTTTATTATTACTATTTATTACCTTATTATGCCTTCTTGGAGATTGAACCCATGGCTTTGTATATATTAGTCTAGTCCTACAACTGAGCTGTACCCCAGCTCTCTTGTATAGTTTTGGAAATTTTTTATGAATTCTTCAATAGATAGCTACTCTACTTTTCATCTTATCTTTTCTCTCCCACTTTTTCCTCTATATATTTTAGTTTTTGTTTTGAAAACATTCCTCAATTTTATCTTCTAAACCTACAATTTTGCTTTGAGATTACAGGGAAGTCGGTTATTTTATGACATCTATTAAATTATATACAGATATATGTATTTCATATGCATGATTGATTCTTAGAGTTCATTGCAATATGGTCATATGTACATAGGTATTGAGCCATTGTGATCCTCTCCTAAGAAGAGCTGCCCTTGTTTTCACCATGTGAATGCTTAGATTGCTGTTAGTTATTCATGCCCAAGTATAATTATTTGTCTTTTACTACCTACTGGATTAACTTGTAGATTTATGGGCATATTCTAGTTATTATAAATGAGGAAAATCATGCAGTATATATTTAATTGGATCTGGCTTATTTCACTTAATATCATTTTTTCCAGTTTTTCCAATTCCTCAGGAATGGGGTAGTGCCATTCTTTCCGATAGAAGCACAGAATTCCATCAATACAACAGAATTGAAGACCCAGAAATGAATCCACTCCTACAGGCACATAAGCTTTGATAAGGGAGCCAGAAACAGGATGGAAGAAAGACAGTGTAAAACTGAATTTGGAAATCCTTACCCAAAAGACCACCAGAGACCATCAACAATGTAAAAGCAAAGGAGTCTTTATTGCAAGCTAGAACTTGGTCCCACCACATACATGGCAGCAGCCCATGACGCTAAGAGGCCCCAAGACCAGGGTTATAGTACTTTTTATACAATTTTTAGGGAAGGCAGGGACTTACAACAAATTATAACACATCGCAGGGAAACTCTTAATACAATTCTATAGTATGACTGGCGCACTACAAAGCAGAAACAGGTTGTTGGTTAGACCAGAGGGTTGAAGTACTTTAAACTGGTTGGCTTGCACCACAGGGAGTCTCAAGGACACACTTGCTAAACTGCAGGGTTCCTTTTTTAAACAAACACCACCTGTGGCCTGACTGCGGGGGTCACCATGCCCTCCAGCACCTGCCTGCCTGCGGTTTCCCCAAGGATAGTTTATGTTCCTAGTTGCCAGGGAATTGCTTCTTCTGTTCATTCCCAGGTCGGGCTCATGGTCAGCTGCATAACTCATACTTCAGAAGATGACATCTAGCTCAAGATGGAGTCACTCAGGCCTCAGGCTCCTCATTTCCCCCTTTCTGATAGGCCTTAAGGGCCAATCATGGTCCTTATGGGCACACATCATGTTCTCCATTGGGTACCAGATGATATTGAGCCTTTAAGATCATCAGCTGTACAGTGTTAATGCGTTTTCTAACAAACATCCCTAGCCGGTTTACAACACTGGACCCGACTGTGAGTAACAAAATTAACAGTACCAAAGGCCCTTACATTTTTTTCCACCAGTCCTGACTCTGTATATCAGTTAACTTAATTTTATACCAGCAGTACTCATGAAGCTCCAATATTAAGACATACTCATACCATTTACTACATACTTAAACTGTCTGAGGTTTGTCTTCTTTACTCCAATGACTTAATGTTTTAAGACAATCCTTACTTTTCAAATCCTTTTTTATCCAAAGAGGATACTAATTTTTTCCCAATTCCTTTCCCAAGGCTTTCTTTACTACCCTCCTCTTGTTTGCAATTCCTTGAACTTCTTTGTGGCTAGAGTTTTAAAATGCCCATTTTTCCTTTGGCTTGCAGAACCAAGTTATCTCAGAGCAGCCTCAAGTCACCACTGGGATGCAGAAACTTGCTAGATTTTAAGGCTAAGAGCAGGGCTGGGTCTCATTACTACCTGTATTGAAAACAAACTCAGATTATTACCATACCAGAGCCAAATTTGGCTGTGACTATAGAGTGGATTTTCAGTCACTATGCACTGAAGTGCCTAAGGCAAGCAAGCCAGTGATATCCTTGCCCCCAATATCCACTGTGGGAATAGAGAAGGTTTCTGGATATCACCCAAAAGAATGTCCCACAAGATCTCAGTTTTAGCAGCTTTCAACCAGGATGCAGTCTCAGGTGATGGAATCAGGCAGTTCACTCTACTTTTTTCACAGTGGAGGTGGTCAGGGTAACAATGTAGATTTCTTCCAGGGGACTGTCAAGCTGTAGCAGCAGCAGCAGGGTCTTTCAGTGGCTTCAAGGGACTGTCACACCTCCTGCTGGGCTGCAAATTCCTACACAGACTGGTTAAGGATACATTGCATAGGCTAGGCAGGCTGTGACCCCACTAGTTTTTAAGACTATTTAGACAATAGCCCACGACAATTTACCAAGATGACAACTTTTTAAACTAGATAGTTCTTTTCATAAGGCTGATTTTCTAGGCAGATATAGAGGGCTCAGGCCTGTACTATTTCCCATGCCTTTTCCTTCTGTCTATTTGGACACAACTTTTTAAAGTGACTCTGGTCCCTTGTTCTTAAAAGCGGAAGATGGGTGAATATTCATCTTCTGTAACTTCTTTAAGCTGACTCAGGGGTGTTGATCCTACCTAGCCAGGAACCTATAACCTTAGCCTATTTTACAAAGAACAATATTTTAACTTTTGGCAAATGCACAAACCTTTTCTCTGGCTACAGCAGTGTAGCTTGTTTAGCCTTCTGGTTTGCAAAAGCATCTTTCTGGATGGCTTAGGAATGTGGTCTCTAATGATGCCCCAGTTACCTATGCAGACCTTCGGAGAGATATCAATAGAAACACACTTACAGGTTTACAAACTTTTTCCTGAGGAGATGAATTTCATGTAGCTGGTGTCAGCTCAAAAATTATTGCCAATTAGAATTTTTGGCACATACAAGGGTTGGGATTTAAACTATCCCCCACATTTTATAACTTTAGCTTTTTACTACTGTCACAGGATGGCAAGTTCCTGTCCCTTACGAGGTAAATAGTCATGGACATTAGGCATGCTTACAAACTGTCTTCGTATGACCTCCTGGCTCTGATCAATTCTTGAAGGGCCGTGCACAAATGACTCTAGGATCTGACATTTCTGCCATCCAAGCAGTGGCTTACTACCTCTGGATGCTCCACCATTGCTTTCGTTCCAGGAGTGTCTTCTCCACACTGGAAAAAATGCCTCATTGGCATTTCCCTTAGTTGGTCGCTGAACTTGAACTCAGGGCCTGAGTGCTGTCCCTCAGCTCTACAGCTCAAGGTTAGCACTCTGCCACTTTGAATCCCAAAGCAACTCTGCTTGCTCGTTCAGCACTCTGCTGGATGATTAGAGGTGACAGTCTCACAGGGACCTTTTTCCTCCCTGGGCTGGCTTCGAACCAGTTTGCAGATCAATGAGTCTTATAGAAGGCCACTTTATTCCAATTAAAAGCAACAAGGTGGTCAACATAGAAGTAGCTTTTTTTTTTTTTTTTTTTTTTTTTTTTTTTTTTTTTTTTTGGTCGGTCATGGGGCTTGAACTCTGGGCCTGGGTGCTATCCCTCAGCTCTTCAGCTCAAGGCGAGCGCTCTACCACTTGAGCTACAGCGCCACTTCCGGTTTTCTGGTGGTTTATTGGAGATAGGAGTCTCACGGTCTCTCCTGCCCGGGCTGGCTTTGAACCGCGATCCTCAGATCTCAGCCTCCTGAGTAGCTAGGATTACAGGCGTGAGCCACCAGCGCCCGGCCATAGAAGTAGCTTTTAAGCATGCTCTTACCTGGAACTTATAAAAGCCAAAATTACATCTAACAAACTTGTAAGAATCCTTTGTACTTTGCTCTGGGCTTGCTGGAAACTGTTTAAAAAAAAAACCTATAAGAGCAAACTAGAATAGCAATTATTTTGGTAATCCTAATTTTTCCTTTGTGCACTTTGAGGCAAATATTAAGAACAATTTTACTCTTAAACTTTATATCCAAAAATCCATTCCTAATTTTTAAGCCTCCTATTAATCTCCTTTTTAATATTCTATACATTAGTTTTTAGTTGCATTTTAAAAAATCTCTTAAAATCTTGAGGCAAAGTGTCATTCATTGTCTCTTGGCTGCTTGTTTTAAAACAGATACACACTAAAACTTTTAAACTTAAATGTCAATTTTTCCTTAATGCAAGAATTACAATCACCATCACTGTACCAAGAAGCTAGACATAACACTCTTATGACTTTTAGAAACATATACTACTTGTAGAACATCATTGAAAGCAAATCACATTATACAAATAAACTTTTTAACCCTCTTTTTAAGTCCAAGGGGCAGTTTTAGCAATACTAATCAGATCATCACATCACTCATTTTAACAATCATGTTTCCAGTGTCAATCTGTAGGGAAAAGGGACAGAACAAAGATGGGCCACTTGGCCCCTCCTATGGAATGGGCACGTACCTAAGCCAACTCTTTAGTGTTAGGTGAACTGCCTTTGTGCCAGCTTGCCCCCTTTCACCATGCATGGACTCCTCCCAGGGCCTGTCCCATTATCTGTGGACTTCCTCAGGGCCTGTCCCACCATACATGACCAGCTGAACTGCACTTCTGCCTGTTCACTCCTCACCCCTAAAGACAGGTCTTCTGTTGGTTTCTAAGTTTTCCCTTTTCTTATCTCTTGGTTCTCGAATGAAATACACAGTTTTAGACAGACAGAACAGGTAACATCTTTGACAGTGTTAAACTAACCTTTACACTTAAATTTCTAATATTTATCCCCAAATTTTAGCCAAGGAACTAAATTCCAAACAGCCAATGTATTTGTGTTAAGCCAGATATCTTGATTACAGTATAAACAGCCT
Source organism: Dipodomys merriami (assembly GCF_024711535.1). Lineage (NCBI taxonomy): Eukaryota > Metazoa > Chordata > Mammalia > Rodentia > Heteromyidae > Dipodomys > Dipodomys merriami. The sequence continues at coordinate 173,737 of NW_027202562.1, read as the reverse complement.
TATGCATTTTAAAATATTAGATTTTAAAATACCAGATTTCTAATTTTTTAATTTTTATTTATTTTTATTGTGAAAATACTGTACAGAGGGGTTACAATTAGATGGGCAAGATAATGAGTACATTTCTTATCAAGCATTGTAGCCTCCTCCTTTGTTTCCCCTTTCCATCCCTTCCCAGCCTCCCCCCACCCCCCCACCCAATCCTTCCTGCCCCTCCCCCCCACAACAAAGTTGTAAAGTTGGTTTTCCACATGAAAACTTGTACTTTTCATTGTTGCAACGGGTCCACCTGTATCCTTATTTAAACAACTTGTTTTTCCCCTTCCCCTCCAAAAATTATACCGACATCAAATACAGTGAAAGCAGGGGTTATACTGTGGGGGAGGGACATACAAAGCAACAAAGAAATAATCTTATAAATGCATTAGAAACAAATGCATGAAAGAAAAAAACACATTTGAATACATATCTTAGAGTTCATTTTCCTAACATCACCTGATCTGACCTTTTCTGCTTGACTCAGACATATACTAGATATTGCAAATAAGGGAAACAATGGGACCTATGTTTCTTTGGACCTGACTTACTTCACTTAATATAATTTTTTCCAAGTCTTTCTATTTCCTAACACATGGGGCAATGTCATTCTTTCTGATGGAGTCATAGAATTCCATTGTGTATATATACCACATTTTCTTGACCCATTCATCTACTGAGGGGCATCTGGGTTGGTTCCATAACTTAGCTATAGTAAATAGTGCTCCAATAAACATAGTCGTGCTGGTGGTCTTGTTTGTATACTTTTGGGTAAATGCCCAAAAGTGTGATTGCTGGGTCATATGGGAGCTCTATGTGGAGTCTTTTGACGAACCTCCATACTACTTTCCAAAGTGGTTGAACAACTTTACATGACCACCAACAATGCAGTAAGGTTCCCTTCTGTCCACATCCCCTCCAGCATCTGTTGTTTTTAGAGTTCTTGATTTCAGCCATTCTAACTGGAGTGAGGTGGTATCTCAATGTTGTTTTGATTTGCATTTCTTTTATGGCTAGAGAGGTTGAGCATTTCTTCATGTGTTGATTGGCCATCTTTCTTTCCTCTTCAGAGAAGTTTCTCTTTAAGTCTTTAGCCCACTTAGTTATTGGGCAGTTGTTTCTTTGAGGATTTGTTGTCGGGGGATTTAATTTTTTGAGTTCCAGGTATATTTTAGATATGAGACCCTTGTCCATTGTATGGCTAGTGAAGATCTCCCAATCCGTAGGCTTTCTATTGATCTTGCTAGCTATGTCCTTTGCCATGCAGAAGCTCTCTAACTTCATGCAATCTCATTTGTCCAACCTTTCTTTGATTTGTTGTGTTTCTGGGTCTCTATTAAAAAATTTTCAGCCTGTGCCAAGGAGACCTAGCATTTCTCCTATTGCATCCTGTAATGTTTTCAGAGTGTCTGCTTTGACTCGAGGTCTTTGATCCATTTGGAGTTGATTCTGGTGCAAGGTGATATGGCCCCCATAAACAGGCGGGAATTGCAATCCTAATATCAGATAAAATAGACTTCAAATTAAAATTCGTGAGAAGAGACAAAGAATGTCACTACATACTAATTGAGGGATCTCTCCTTCAGGAGGATATTACAATTCTAAATATCTATTCACCAAACAACGGAGCACCCAAATTTATCCAAGAAACACTACTTTCCTTCAAATCCTACATAGATCCAAAGACATTAATTGTTGGGGATTTTAACACACCACTTTCCCAACTAGATAGATCAACTCAGCAAAAACTCAACAAAGAAACCGCAGATCTAAACAACTGCAAAGATCAACTAGATTTAACAGACATCTGCCGAAAATTTCACCCAGCAGCATAAGAATATGTCGCGACCACCTCGACCAGCAAGGAAGACACAATGTGGTTTATTCAGGACCTTTTACAACATCTTCTCTCCTGCTTCTTCTGCCCGCTTCTTCCTGCTTCTCTGTCTCCCCCCCCCCCCCCCCGCCCCCGCGCTCTGGTTATAAGTCTCCTGGATGGCAAATCCTGAAGCACCACGTGGCATATACCGATAGGGTCGCAAACACGGAAGCAAACTAGGAGCCAAGTCATAGCCATATAAGGAGTTGTTTTTACAGAGAGCACTTGTCACTGGGAAGACAGAAGGCGGGAGCCAGCGCCATCTTACCAAGGAGCTACAATGTTGCTTTTGCGGCCACGCCTTACTGCCTGGCCGTCTTTGGTCGTGGCTCCCGCAGCTCTCCACAAGAATACACGTTTTTCTCAACAGCACATGGAACATTTTCTAAAATAGACCACATTTTAGGCCACAAAGCAAACTTGTCCAAATTCAGAAACCTTGCATTCTCTCTGACCACAAGGGAATAAAATTAGAACTCAACACCAGATTTTCTAATTTTTAAGTTAAAGAATCCTTAAAAAGCCGTTAAAAACAATGTGAAGATTCCTTAAAATTTTTGGTAATGTCCAAACCTCATAACCTTTTGAATTTTAAACTTAAACTCACCCATTGTTACAGCATGCTGACAACTCTTATCTTGAACATGTTCATAAACACATACAAAACACACAGATCTTAAAGCACACAAAAAATCAAAATCAGTTGTACGTACATTTTCTAAAGTTTTTTAAAAAATTTTAAGACAATATTTCTTTTAAACGAAGTACCTTTGTTGAGCTTCATTTTTCCAGGGCTTGCTTGTTTAGCAAGGTATTTCACTAATCAGTCTTTTGAATCCCTTCTGTTGGAGGAGGGCTGGGTGAGGGGGTCACCTGAAACTGAATGGGCCTGATTTTTACCCAATTTTGACAAAAGCACTTTACAAATTGTTAAGCTGTCTGGAGCAGCTGAAAGTCCAGACCAGGCTCACTGCTATCTACACCCTAACCTCTCCAGCAGCCTCCACCAGGAGAAGGTGCACCTGAGGCTTGTCCATGCCCCTCCTCTTGGCTGCTGTAACAAAAGAAGGGGGGAGGGAGACTTAGCAGGTCTGTGACCAAGCCCAGCCAGAGGCTGAGACTTTTATTCCCCCAGAGATGTTCAAATAAATATCAAAAACACTGATAAACACAAAAACCAAGGATTCACATTTAAAACTGGTACCAATTCTAAAACGGAACTAGACAAAACAACAACCAAAGGCTGAGTTGGGGACTAATGGGCCCCCAGAAATTTGTGCTGTTCTCAAGCTGAATCCAGAGTTTGCTGAGTGAGCCTGCCACTCTCACCCAGAACTTCCCTACCTCAGAAAACATAGAACAGAAAACACACCAAAGTAAACAAGACAGACAAGTGGCCACAAAGACAAAATCAGGTCTCAGTGAATGGGGCAACATCTCAACACCACTCACTTACCAGGGGACTCGGACCCCCTCTACTCACCTTGGGAGGATTTTTCTTTTAGATTCCTGCAAACATTGACCCAGGAGCCTTCCAAGGCAGAGGAGAATTCCCAGTCCTCTTGGGGCAAGGGAAAGAAGTTCCTAGTGGCTGTCCCCTCAGACTGACAGGTTCTCCCCCGTACTCAGACCCCCTGGGCTAAGGCCCGAGGCTAAGATCTTGCTGGTGCCACTTGCAGGTGGTCAGTGGCAGTTTCATAAAAAAAGAAGGAGCTAGAGAGAAACAGATATTAAGGGGGTGTTAGCCAGTCTCCTCTGAGCCCTTGCATCAGGATGAATCTGGGAGAAGAAACATTCCAAGAATTCCAAAAGACACACAGACAAAACACTGAACCCTGAGACAAGACATGTTCACAGCATTTGCATTGTAGACTGTCAGTCAGAAAGTGCTGGACTACAAATGGGCCCAAATGTCCACACTAGTTGACAGTCTACCCTGTACACTATCAGTCAGAAAGTGCCGGACCCCGCACTAGTGGATAGCCTACCCTGTAAACTATCAGTCAGAAAGTGCCAGACTCAAGCTTCTGCACTAGTGGATAGTTTACCCCCCAGGAGATCTGAGGGACAACTCCCACTGGCCCCGTTGGCTGTCTTATAGCACGTCCGCCAAGACCTCTTGCCAACCCCAATACAGAACCTGCAGGGAACTCAAATACCAGATGATTTCAGAATGGCAATGCCTCTACTTACTTGCCGGGCTTCTCATGACTCCTTGGTTAAGGCGTCTGGGTGGGCTTTGGGGGGATTCCTGGCCAATGCACCAAATGTAAAACTGAATTTGGAATCCTTACCCAAAAGACCTCCAGAGACTATCAACAATGTAAAAGCAAAGGAGTCTTTATTGCAAGCTGGAACTTGGTCCCCCCACAGCCCATGACGCTGAGAGGCCCCGAGACCAGGGTTGTAGTACTTTTTATACAATTTTTAGGGAAGGCAGGGACTTTGTATACATCATAGCATCTTACAACAAATTATAACACATCGCAGGGAAACTCTTAATACAATTCTATAGTATGATTGGCACACTACAAAGCAGAAACAGGTTGTTGGTTAGATCAGAGGGTTGAAGTACTTTAAACTGGTTGGCTTGCACCACAGGGAGTCTCAAGGACACACTTGCTAAACTGCAGGGTTCCTTTTTTAAACAAACACCACCTGTGGCCTGACTGCGGGGGTCACCATGCCCTCCAGCACCTGCTTGCCTGCGGTTTCCCCAAGGATAGTTTATGTTCCTAGTTGCCAAGGAATTGCTTCTTCTGTTCATTCCCAGGCCGGGCTCATGGTCAGCTGCATAACTCATACTTCAGAAGATGACATCTAGCTCAAGATGGAGTCACTCAGGCCTCAAGCTCCTCAACAGCCTCTTCAAAAAATTGTGCTGGTAGAATTGGCTGTACACAGAAAACTGTAGTTATATCCTTATATATCCCCCTGCACCAGAATCAATTCCAAATGGATCGAAGACCTCAATGTAAGTCCAGATTCCTTGAAAATGTTATAGGAAGGGTTAGGGGAAACACGAGGGCTCCTTGGCATAGGTCAAGACTTCCAAAGATCACGAAGCACAACAAATCAAAGTAAGTCTGGATAAATGGGATTACATCAAACCAAACCAATCAGTTTTCAGACTCAAAAGCCATGGAGAAGAGATAGTGTAGCACAGATTTATTAAGGAGCAAATCTACAGATGAGAGCCTCAGCCAATGCTAAACACTTACTACCTTTTCTAACTAGGTTATTTATAGTAGATTTACATGTATATAAGAGTTTTCTGGTGGGGATTAGAAAGAAAACAACTAATTCTAAGACATAGATAGCATGTGAAATGAGTTTTAGCTGGAGAAAGGGAGGGATTAAGGCAGTTGGGTCTATAACTCAAAGTCTTGGCTTGGTGCCAGCTAAGAAGGGCGTAAAGCAGGAGTGGTTATAAACAAAAGCACTGGTCTGAAGCCTCAAAATAAGGACCCTTGTCTATGTGAACCAAACAGTCTCTAACATGAGGTTTTATTTAAATTAACAAGCACAAGTTTAGATTTTTGCAGAGTGGGATGGTGTATAGTCACAGGCAATGTCTGCTATGTCAGGTAATGCAATCTACACTTTCACATGTTACCCAATAGCCAGGTTTCAACACAAATAGATACAATGAGATTGTACAAATGAGACTTTGATTTTTCCCTCTCATGAATCAAAATTCTGTCAAATGCTTTCTGTCCTCCAGATGTTAACACAACATTTCTCATTATCTTTTCTACTATTTTGTCTTCATTATTGATGTTCACAGTACTCTTTATTGTTGTCTTCTGTGTATATGCAATTTTTAGGGCTTGAACTCTATGTTTAATGGTCTCCATTGTATTTTTTGCTCATGGGTGATGACACTATTCCTTGAGCCACATCTTTACCTTCTCCTTCTTGCTGGATAATTGGAGATAAGTTTTCACATTTTTTGTATTTTTTATTTTTTTTATTGTGAAAATATTGTACAGAGGGGTTAAAATTACATGGGCAAGATAATGAGTGCGTTTATAATCAAGAACTCTAATGACAACAAATGCTGGAGGGGATGTGGACAGAAGAGAACTATACTGCATTGTTGGTGGGAGTGTAAACTTGTTCAACCACTTTGGAAAACAGTATGGAGGTTCCTCAAAAGACTCCACATAGAGCTCCCGTTTCCCAGCAATCCCACTTTTGGGCATTTACCGAAATGATCACAAACAAGACCACACTAAAGCTACCAGCACGACTATGTTTATTGCAGCATTATTCACCATAGCTAAGATATGGAACCAACCCAGATGCCCCTCAGTAGATGAATGGATCAAGAAAATTGGTATATATACACAATGGAATTCTATGCCTCCATCAGAAAGAATGACATTGCCCCATTTTTTAGGAAGTAGAAAGACTTGGAAAAATTATATTAAGTGAAGTAAGCCAGGCCCAAAGAAGCATAGGTCCCATGGTTTCCCTTATTTGCAATATCTAGTATATGTCTGAGTCAAGTTTTCACATTTTTGTCTGTTTAGACTGACATTGAAACAAAATCTTCAGTTCTTAGCCTCCTGAGTTTCTAGGATTCTACACATGAGCCTCTAACACCAAGCTTTGCTATACTGTTATTTTAATTATGTGGTAGAAGAAAGTGGAAGTATATTTGTGTTGTGTGCAATTTTCAAATACAAGTTTGAATCAACTGTTATCAATTTTAACTGTTAAATCAATGAATATTACACATTCCCACAGAAATATAATTGAAAAAAGGCATAATTGTTTTGATAAAACAAGTAATGGAACCATTTTTTTCACTTTACAATTCATGTTTTATATAACCTTAATTAGCGGACTTCCATGACTAAAAGTAAATATATTAATTGTATACCACAAGAAGCAAAGTGATTATAGTTAAGAATATATATTTCATCACAGCGAAAAGATAAGGGTTGAGCAGTCTCACTAAAAAGAAATGTTACACACAGAAACTAATCGATATGATATAGCTTGATAATTACACAAGATATAAATGAATGGGATTACCACACCATACCTCATAAATGTGCAAAATATAATTATGTAGGTAGGTGCCAGTGGTTCATATTTGTAATCTTAGCTAGTAAGGAGTCTGAGAGCTGAGAATCATGGTTCAAAGCCAGCCTACGCAGGAAAGTCCGTGAGACTCTTATCTCCAATGAGCCACCAGAAAACTGGCAGTGGTTCAAATGGTAGAGCACTAGTCTTGAGGTGAAGAGCTGAAGGACAGCGTCCAGGCCCAGATTTCAAACCCCACAACTGACAAAAATAAACAAATATTTTGACATAAAATTTAAAATATATATGCTAAAACTTTTTAAATCCTCACTAGATATAATAGTTTATATAAATGTAAAGAACTGTTTCTGGTTTTAGTTGAACCATGCTGGTAAAAGCAAAATGTCTTCTGAGCTTTTCAGTCTTTCTTTTTTTTTTAATTGTGAGAATACCATACAGAGGAGTTACAATTACATGGGCAAGAAAACTGGTACATTTCTTTTTTTTTTTTTTTTTTGATCCGGTCATGGGGCCTGAACTCTGGGCCTGGGCGCTGTCCCTCAGCTCTTCAGCTCAAGGCTAGCGCTCTACCACCTGAGCCATAGCATCACTTCCGGCTTTTTTATTTTCTGCTTATGTGGTGCTGAGGAATCAAACCCAGGCCGTCATGCATGCAGGGCAAGTGCTCTACCACTGAGCCACCTTCCCATCACAGGAGTACATTTCTTAACAATTTTTGTTGCCTCCTCTTTGTTTCCCCTCCAATCCCTTCCCATACTCCCCTTCCCCCCACCCGATCTACCCCCCACACCACACCAAAGTTGTAAAATTCGTTTTTCGACATAACTACTTGTACATCTCATTATTGCAATGGGTCCACCTGTATCCCTAGTTAAACAATTTGTTTTTTCCCTTCCCTTCCACAAATACCAACATAAAATACAGTGAAAGCATGGGTTATACGGTGGGGAAGGGACATACAAAGCAACAAAGAAATAAACTTATAATATGTTAGAAACAATTGCATGAAAGGAAAAAAAAAACAAAAAAACATTTGAATATTTATCTTGGGGTTCATTCCCCTAACATCATCTTATCTGACCTTTACTGCTTGACTCAGACATATACTAGTTATTGCAAATAAGGGAAACCATTGAAATAGCACAAAGACATCATTGGACATGAGATAACACGTGTTTCAGAGACAACTTAGTAAAGACAAAATATGGAATTTAAATGACTTATAAAAACATTATCCATGTACATATGGCCATATAAGATGGTGTTAAGTGAAATGAACCCCAAGATAGGGACACAATTTATTGTTTCTTTTTTTTGGGGGGGTCCGGTCGTGGGGCTTGAACTCTGGGCCTGGGTGCTGTCCCTCAGCTCTTCAGCTCAAGGCTAGCGCTCTACCACTTGAGCCACAGTGCCACTTCCAGCTTTTTTCTTTTTGCTTATGTGGTGGTGAGGAATTGAACCCAGGGCCTCATGCATGCAAGGCAAGCTCTCTACCACTGAGCTACCTTCCCAGCCCCAACTTGTTTCTTTCTTGCTATTGTTTCCTACTCGTGCTGGATTTGAACTGCAACCCTCAGATCTCAGCCTCCTGAGTAGCTAGCATTATAAGTGTGAGCCACTGGCACATGGTTTAAGATCACATTTCTAACAGTGTACACTCAGGATCTGTAATGTGTATCTTCATCTATCTTTATATGAATCCTTGAGTTAAAAATATGGGCTAGAGCTTAGACTTCACACTCAAAAAATATTTCTAGTTTAAAAGTTGATACTCCTGGGGTGGGAAGGTGGCTCAGTGGTAGAGCACTTGCCTTGCATGCCTGAGGCCCTGGGTTCGATTCCTCAGCACCACATAAGCAAAAAGAAAAAAGTTGGCAGTGGTGCTGTGGCTCAAGTGGTAGAGTGCTAGCCTTGAGCTGAAGAGCTGAGGGACAGCGCCCAGGCCCAGAGTTCAGGCCCCATGACTGGATCCAAAAAAAAAAAAAAAAAAGTTGATACTCCTGGAAAAATAAAACCTAAGAATATAAAGGAGTCTGGAAAGTTGAGTGTGCATCCAGCCTGGGAAGAACAGTCTCTGAGACACTATCTATAATTAACCAGCCAAAAACCTGGATTGGAAGGTTGCCTCAAGTGATGGAATACTAGTCATGAGCAAAATTGTTGAATAAGAGCTTGAGGATTTTGCATACATACATACAAACATACACATACATACAGAGACACTTCTATGTGCAAACACACATACACAAATGAAACAACTCTCAGAATGTGCAGAAAAGTTAGAAAACAATAGAAAATATGTCCTGAGTAAGACTAGATCAAATGATAATTTTTACTATGAGAAAGTCCTCAAGTGAACTTTCTTCAAAAATGTTTGAGTATATTACATAGGTAGGGACCAGAGATAGTAAGAAAGTCAAGTAATCATTATTAAAGGGATCAGATCCAATGAGGAATGAATCAGAGACCCCTGCAGGTGCATCTGAAAATGTTCATATACTGTGTCAAATATTAGAACATCTTTGAAAATAGTACATAAACAGTCTGAGCAGTCAGTCTAGTGAATAATATCATTGGAGAAGTTCAGAATTGCTAGTCTGTATCTAGATTAAATAAACCAACAAACTATGGCAGGGCAATGTGATACAAGCCTGGAATTCTAGCACTCAGACTAAGACAGGAGATTAGAGAGTGTAATTACATAGTGATACCTTCCCTGGACCAGGTAGTATAATTTTGTCTCAATGAAACATACCAAATAACAAGAAAGGGATTCACAGTTAGAAGTTTGGGATAATTTTGTCATTATGTTTTGAGAAGTTGTTTCCTATTGAAATGTAAGTCATATATAATCTTCAGTTGTGTTTTTAATACTCTCTTCTTTACAGAATATTCCTAGATGTGAAATGGCTCATGATTTCCCAACCAAAAATTTGAAAAAGTAAGTATCATTCTGTTGGATTCCAAAGAAATCTTGAAGGCTTACAAAAGTTTAAACCTGGAGAAATAGCAAAGTTCATCTAATGTAAGACTTTGTAGACCTTGCTAAATTAGAATTTAGATTTAAAATAAATATTTTGGTTTTGTTTGTAATTTCATATTCTATAGGATACTACAAAATTCTTTTTAAGTAGAGGGTTTAATTGACAAATTCACAAATGATTCTGGCATTCTATTTGCCTAAAATATTCTTTCAAGCAAGGTATAATTAGAACTTAGTTAATACATAATTCCAGCAGTTCATGTATAAAATGATAACGTGAATAATCTGGACAGAGTTGCCGACAAATGGATGATACCAATTTATAAATTTAGAAAAAGCAACTTTTTGAGGCTTTGGTGTAACATGGTGTGAAGAGAGCAAGTCTGTGACATCTTGGTTCTTCTATCTATTCGTAACACAGGAAGCAATTTCCTTAATTATGTGCCTCTGTATACAATGAGAAAAATGCTAGGGTTGGGGTTTGTTTTTATTTTGTTTTTGTTTTTTTGTTTTGTCCTAGGGCTTGAACTCTTGGCCTGGCCATTCTCTCTGAGCCTGTTTTTGCTCAAGGCTCATGCCCTACCACTTCAACCTCAGTGTCACTTGTGTCTGGCTTTTCTTGAGCAGTTTATTGGAGAAAAGAATCTAAGGAAACTTCCTGCCTGGGTGGGCTTTGAACCATAATCTTCCGATCTTAGTCTCTGGAATATCTATAATAGATTAAAAATAAATATAAATATTTGCAAGTGTTCTGATTTCAAGAATACTACTGGGGGGGAAATGTTGCAGCAAAGTTTAGTGTAGTGTTCTTTCCACAAGAGGAAGGGCATCACATTAGCAGAAGTGTAGTAGTTTTTCACAATAATGATAAACTAGTCATATTGTAAGTTTAGGGAATATTAACGTGCACATTACAAGTTGGAAACTGTTGGGTTAGGATAACTTTATGACATAAAAGTGTGGGATTGTTGGTCATAGAAATAATAGCTTACTCTGATGAACAAATGTTTACTCTTGAGGAATTAATTATTACAGATATTTTATAGTTTTATCCTCTACCAGAATGTGGCTATTTTTTCTGTTGACTTCTCAATATGTACCACCCCATTGGAATTTGCATCTATTGCAGAATTAAGTAACATGCAAACAGGTACTGTTTTGAATGTCTCTGGTACAGAACGTTCAGAATTTGAAAATGAGTAGTTAGTAGTCATAGGAATTTTGAAGAAAATATGTATTCTGTCCTCTTAATTATTCAGTTTTAAAAGTTAGCAGTTTCCATAGAATTAAACTTTTCTGTTTTACTATGGGACAATACTAAAATTATGTTTTTTTCAATATAATGGCAAGTATATTGTGAAAATATTGGATAACATTCAAGTTGATGACCCTCTGAAAAGAAGGGGTAATGAATTCAAATAGATGCCAAATAGTGTTCATTTTTTAAAAAGTTAATACACATAGAATAATTTTACTATACCAATACAGTGAAATTATATTTTATGTGCTTATTTTTTTATTTAATTTTATTGTCAAGGTGATGTATTGAAGGAGTTGCAGTAACTGTAAGGTAGTGAATACATAACATGTCGAACTTTTTTACCTCCCCCCTCATTTTTCTCACACTTTTCCTTCACTCCAATACCCCTCACAAGTTGTAATGTAAATTTCCAACATATTGTCTTGTGAGTATTGCTATTGCACTGGTTTGCCCTTTGTCTCATCATTTTGTTGTTCCTCTTCCCTTGACAAATTAAGATAAATGTATATACAATACACAGGGTCCTGAAATCAAATACAGCAGGGAATAAAACATAGGGGAAAAACACAAATGAAAAAAAGAAATCACATTGTACATTAAAAACAACAACCACAAAGAAAAACCTCTGTTTCCATATCTAGGAGTTCATTTTGCTCAGCATGATCTTATATGATCATATATACATAGCTATTGAGCCATTCTGCTCATCTGCTAGGACTATGTTAGACATTTCTTACTTATTGCATGAGGGAAACCATGAAATCTGTTTCTTTGTGTCTTGCTTATTTTACTTAGGATTTTTCCAAGTCTTTCCATTTTCTTATGAATTGGAAGCATAGAATTCCACCATATATATATATATATATATATATATATATATTTATATGTATATATATATGTGTGTGTGTGTGTGTGTGTATATATATATATATATATATATATATATATATATATATATATATATATATACCACATTTTGCCGATTCATTCATCTACTGAGAGGCATATTGGTTTAAAACATGCTTGCATGTAAGTATCAATTAGGGTCATTCAAAAATGACAGATGCCACCAGACATACTAAAATCATGATTTCTAAGTAAGATAGGATTTTATGGTGGTACAAGTGTTGAGATATCTGGATGAGTCTAATCTTGCACTGAATTAGGCAGGAAGATATCCAATATCATATGGGATAAAAATGGTAGTGAGAAGATATTCCCTTGAGAAAGATATAGGAGGCTGCCAGAAGTATGAAGAAATTCAGATAATTTTGAAGGATTTAGAATTGCAAGCTCAAATATGTCTCTTTAAGTGGAAAGGCAAAAGAAGGGGAAGAAAATAAAATAACAGAAAGCAGATAATTGTCTCAACTTACAGTATAAAAAGACATAACCTATAACTTCCACGTTAAAGAAAGACCAATATAATACATCCCACTTAATTTAGATACATGCAAAATATTTACTTGGCTTTTCCCACTTTAATGCTCCAAAATAAATGAAGACTTATAAGAAAAGCTATGTGATTGTCATTACTTCAACCTGAACACTAATTGTGATGAGCCCTTTTTTCTCAGTATGCTCTTGGAAAATACTCCCTAAATTGATGATGTTGTGGCTGATTAGAGTCAGCGTAACGGGCTTCTGCTTGTATGATAGTCCCAGAATGTTTTAATGCAGTTTTTTCTCAAGGTATCCAACATATTGTCTGATGCTGTACTTTGAACACACCCTCACACCTAAGCACATTATTTGAAATTGTACCTCAGCATTTCTTTGGCACATTCTACTTTGTGCCTTTGTCTTTTTTGCATGTTCCTTTTGATGTCACAGTTGCTCTATTTCCATTTCATCTGTACAAACTGCTAAGAACATTGTTCATCTACTGTGAAGACTCAGGGTCTATGTTGAGGGGACAGAATGATGCAGGCTCCAGCCTCGGGATTGTCTGAGGACTGTGTTTGGGATTAGGAAAGCTCTTGGAATGCCAGGCTAGAGAGGGAAAACGTTCTCTCTCCCTATCTCCAGACACATGTCACAGATTCCTGAGAGCTGAGGAAGTGGCTCTTCTGCTTGCTTAAGCATAGATGAACATCTGGGCAAGCATTTTCCTGAGATTGAAGAAGTGGTTTGAGCTTGCTCTAAAATAGTTTAGATAATAATATACCTAGACATTGTCTCATAGGTTAAGTAAAAATGTATCTGTGGAAATTTTTTGTGTGAATGTTTTCTAACCAAATCTTGGCAAAGATTATGCTTGCTTGTCTTTAAATACCCACTAACAATAAAACACAGCATGCAGTGGCAATTGCTGTTTGCACGCTGCATCCCGTGTCCTGGTGATTTCGTGACCCTTACCCAGGGACCCCGACGCACTAGACGTTGACGATTGGCGCCTGAACAGGGACCCTGCATTGTTGAATTCAGGAAGGGATATTCAGGTAAGTACTTTTAATTACAGGGTGATGGGACAAGTTAGGTCTACTCCGTACTTACATATGCTTAAACATTTACTTGCTGCTTATGGTGTAAATATTTCTTCTTCTGACATAGAAATGTGTATTAATGTAGTTAGGGAATGGAATCCTTGGTTCCCCGATGAAGGAACATTATATGTTGATAATTGGAAACGAGTAAAAAATAATGAAGAAAGAGCTGTTTGAGAAGGGGAAAAGATTCCTATTAGATTTTGGTCCATTTGGGCTATTTTACATACCCTTTTTAAAGTCTTGAATGAGGAAAGATTAATAGCGGACTTAAAGAAAGAGGCCACTCCTTCTATTGTAGATTTACAATTGGACTCTGAGGTTAAGGACACAATAGATAAGGATGCATTGCAATTAACAGAGAAAAAACAAGAGGTAAAAAAGGCTTAAAAGGAACAAACTGAAAGTGTAATAAAATGTCTGAGCAAATGGAATTGATTTTATCAAAATTACAACATATGGAGTTGGAAATTAGCAGAGTGAAAGGAGAACCTGAGAAAGTGAAAGTAAAGCAGCCTTTGGCTCCTCCGCTGGCCGATGCAATCTTTACAGCGTCACTCCCTCACAAAACAGAGGGCTCAGACAGTGAGTTTGATGATGAAATGTTTATTTTTTCTTATCCTGTAATTCGACCACGCCCTATGAATGGTATAGCTCAACCAGCCAGATATAAAGGTGTTGCTGTTGATGATATTAGTAAACTCAAGAAGGCAGTGACGTTGTATGGTCAGCAGTCTCATTATGTTAAGGAATTGCTTAATGGGCTTGCTCAACATTACAATAATTTTGCTCCTGAGGATTGGAAGATGCTTTGTAGAGCCTTGCTTAAGGAACCTGAATACCTACGATGGCAAATGTGGTTTACTGAGTTATGTACAGAAAGGGCTAGACAAAATGCACAGAGCAGTAACCCACGCCTACAGGTCATAACCTTTCCCATGTTTTGTGGAACAGAACTATATGCAGATGCTCATATGCAAGTGAACTCTCCTGAAGAGATCCATGAGCAGTTAAGAGACATAGGTATTGAGGCATGGGAAAGGATTTGACCGGTAGGAGAGCATTATGGCTTTTGGACTAAAGTAATTCAAAAACCTAATGAACCCTATGTTAAATTTTTATCGCGATTGAAATTGACCTTGGAACGTACTGTTGTGGGAGAGGCTGCAAGTCAACAACTGCTGCGCATGTTGGCTTATGAGAATGCTAGTGAGGACTGTAGACGGGCCCTATTGCCTATTAAAGAATCTGGGGATGTGAATACATATTTGAGGGCCTGCAGAGATATTATATCTGAATTCAGGCGTATGCAGGTGTTTGCTGAAACTATGGCCACTACCTGGCATGCTTTGCAAACAAAACCCTCTAATCTAAAGTGTTTTGGATGTGGTCAAATAAAAAAAAGTTGTAAAAAAGCTACTGGAGTTAACAAGAGAAGACCAAAAATTTACCCTAAATGTTAAAAAGGGGAGCACTGGGCAAGGGAGTATAGATCAAAAATAAACAATAAAAAAATTCCTATAAAAGATGCTTTCCCTTTATATTTAAAGATTTTGGATTAATGATAGCACCTAAAAAATACAAAAGGATACGGTGGTAAAATATTTAGGATATGTTGTTTCTAGACAAACAGTGACACCTCAAAAAATATCTTTATGACGTGATCAATTACACATGTTAAATAATTTTCAAAAGCTATTAGGAGATATTAATTGGATGCGACTGGCCTTAAAAATTTCTACTTATCAGTTACATAATTTGTTTTCTTTGTTACAAGGGGATCCTGATTTACATAGCAAAAAAACTTTAACTAAGGAAGCTAAAAAAAATTACAATTTATAGAACAGAGAATAAAAGAAATGTTTTTACATTGAGTAACGCTAAATCAACCCATAAATTTATATATTTTAGATACATGGAAATACCCAACAGGAATTTTAGGACAAAATGAGCTACCATTACAATGGATTTATACACAGCATAGATTTACAAAAAATAGTATGCCTTATAAACAACAGTTGGCAATTATTATTCAACAGGCCAGGCAACGGGTATTTACCCTATCAGGGTATGATTTAAAATTATTTTTCCTTTGCCAAAAGACCAAGTAGAATATTTGTTAAACATGTCTGAAATGCTACAAATAGCATTAGTAAATTTTACTGGACAATTTTCCTATCATTTCCCCAAGGGTAGATTGTGGGATTGCTTGCATAAACAACAATTTGTCATTAATGATATAATTACCAAGGCCCCTATTCCCACTGCTCTTACCATTTTTACAGATGGCTCCAAAACAAAAAGTGCTTATTGGACAAAAAATAAACATTGGGTACAAACAACTACTTTAACATCAGTTCAACAAAATGAACTTTTTGCTATTATTAAAGTGTTACAAGATTTTGTGGGAGATATTAATATTGTTACTGATTCTGCCTATGCTGTAGGAGTTGTGACTAATACAGTCACTGCTGTTACTTATTCATCTAAACCCCAGCTAAACCAATTATTTAAACAATTACAAGCATTACTACAACAACGTAATGCCAAAGTGTTTGTAACTCATATTAGGGCTCACTCTTCATTACCTGGGTACCTTGTATATGGCAATAATCAGGTCGATAAATTAGTTTTGCTTCTGCTGAACAGGATCATGCTCATTTACATACAAATGCTGGCTATTTACATATGCATTATAAAATACCTTATTCTCAAGCTAAACAAATTATAAAAAGGTGTCCTATTTGCAGATCAATGCATTTAAGAGTTGTACCTGCTGGAGTAAATCCTCGAGGATTACAACCTAATGAGCTCTGGCAAATGGATATAACCCATGTGCAAGCCTTTGGCCGTTTTTCCTTTGTACATGCTACAATAAATACTTATTCTAAATTTGTTTGGGCTTCTGCCCTTATGGGAGAAACTGTTAACCATGTAATAGAACACTTATTGGAAGCTTTTGCCATTATGGGAGTGCCTGCCAAAATAAAGACTGATAATGGACCAGCCTATAAAAGTATTAAATTTAAAAGATTTTGTGAACTTTATGATGTGGTACATATTACAGGAATAGAATATAACCCCCAAGGACAAGCCATTATTAAACGAGTTCATGGCACACTAAAACAACAAATTAAAAAATTAAAAAGGAGGAAAAGGTTGGATAAAGGTATGGATATTTTGTGGTTTTCCATGCAAAATCCTAAAACAATTTTACATCAAGCTCTTTTTGTTCTTAATTTTTTAAACTTACCACAAAGAGATATTTTAACTAGAGCTGAGCGCCATTTTGAACAAATATCAGAAAAACCTTATTTAAATGCTCCCATAAGGATTAAGATTACATTGAACACAAAATGACAACTAGGAACATTATTACATAAGGGGCGAGGATAGGGTTTTGTGTCTACACAGGATGGCAAATAATGCTGGCTTCCTGCAAGATGGATACAGACGTGGCCCAGTGAGGACAGCCCGATCCTGCAAGGAATCAGCCACCAGTTGAGAAAGAAGAAAGCCCTGCTGCCCACCTGGGGGCAGGTTAAAACGTTGACTGGAGAAGGACAAAAGATGTTACAGTTGACTGGAGAAGGACAAAAGATGTTACAACGCACTGGTAAATCTGTCACACTGGTAAACCTGTCACGGCTGAGAACTTGTTCCTGGCCATGTGTGCCCTGCTTACTGTAAACTCTGTCCATGCTAATGCTAACGTAAGTTATTGGGCCTTTGTTCCTAACCCTCCTTTATTGGGACCTGTTGTTTGGGGAGACATGAAGATAACCGTCTATACTGTTCCTGCTATTTTATCTCCTCCTTGGAATATTTTGACATTTTATAATAAGGATGATGGTAGCTTTTTAAATTTTACTTACTATACTCATTCCTTGCCTGTTTGTTTGGGGCCTCCTCCTTGTTTAGTTATGAATTGGCAACATTGGGTTTTACCTGGGAAACGCACTTCCAATTCTAGAAAACAGCTACAGCGATTAACTACTTGGTCCATTAATAGTAGCTGGGAAAGTGTCACCTTTGATGGTGAGTTATCCTTACCTATGTGCCCTGATTTTACTTATATTGATTTAAAATATAAGCCTTTTGTGTGGCAAGAGTGCAGAGGAACATTTGGAAAAAAGTTCAATAGTTTCATTAATTGGGGACCTTTTGGACAGTTTATTAACACATGTTTAGAATGGAATATTACCAGATGTGATTTATCAAATGTTACTAGGATGCCGGATGCCATTAATTGGAGCTCGATTGATGGCCTGGGGAGATGGAGGCATTATAGATGCTCGATGGGCTTTCATGGCTGCACCCACTGCTGTTCAAACTCATCTTTGGAAGGTCGCAGCGGCGCTAAAACCCGTGATGCTATCAAATGGATCGTTTTTCGGGGACGGCGAACTCTGCGTCCACTTATAATTTTACTTTGTATAAATCTTATAATGTAACTGCTTGTGTATCCCTGCCTTATGTATTTTTGATGGGAAACTTTACATTTTATCCTACTATTTCTTGTTTCAATTGTCGCCTGTATTCTTGTGTTAATTCCTCTCTTAATTTTAATGACAGTGATGGTATTATGATTTTACAACAAGGAACTTGTATTTGGCTACCTGTTAAATTAGGAAGAGAATGGTCCCAAAATCCTTTGGATAGTGTTGTTATTGAATTTTTACCAAACTGCTAAAACGTACAAAACGTATGATTGGAGCCATTGTGGCTGTGATTTTAAGCTTAATTGCTATTACCACTGTTGCTGGGGTGTCTGGAATTGCCCTGCACACTTCCTTACAAGCTAAACACTTTGTGGAAGAATGGCACCGGGATTCACATGAATTGTGTGTCTCACAGGTAGAAATTGATGCTTGATTACAAACACAGATTAATGTTGTTAAACAGACAGTGGGATGGTTAGGAAAAAAGTTATTGGTTGTGGAAAAACAGTTATTGTTAAAATGTGATTAAAATTCGACTACCTTTTACATTACTAATGTAAAATATAATAAATCTTTACATGATTGGAATATAATACAACAGTATTTATCTAAAAATTCTACTGCTGCTCAATTGATTGCTCAGTTACAATTTAATGTACATATTTTTGGTAAACAATTTACAAAGGTTGATGCTTCTAATATTGCTGATACATTTATTAAACAGTTGGAAGAGTTGGATCTGAAAGGAATACTACAAAGCATTTCACATACTGCTAGTGGTATGGAAATTATGATTGTTATTATTCTGTTTGCGCTTGTGCTGTTATATTTGATTTTTATGAAGCCAATGCAAGCTTCTATGATAACCCTGTGGAAAGCTTTACTTTTAAAACAAAAGAAAAAAGGAGATTGTGAAGACTCAGGGTCTATGTTGAGGGGACAGAATGATGCAGGCTCCAGCCTCGGGATTGTCTGAGGACTGTGTTTGGGATTAGGAAAGCTCTTGGAATGCCAGGCTAGAGAGGGAAAACGTTCTCTCTCCCTATCTCCAGACACATGTCACAGATTCCTGAGAGCTGAGGAAGTGGCTCTTCTGCTTGCTTAAGCATAGATAAACAGCTGGTCAGGCATTTTCCTGAGATTGGAGAAGTGGTTTGAGCTTGCTCTAAAATAGTTTAGATAATAATGTACCTAGACATTGTCTCATAGGTTAAGTAAAAATGTATCTGTGGAAATTTTTTGTGTGAATGTTTTCTAGCCAAATCTTGGCAAAGATTATGCTTGCTTGTCTTTAAATACCCACTAACAATAAAACACAGCATGCAGTGGCAATTGCTGTTTGCACACTGCATCCCCTGTGTCCTGATGATTTCATGACCCTTACCCAGGGACCTCAATGCACTAGACATTGACAATCTACCACTTCTTGTTTGCACACACCCATTCTATGTATGAAGGTACTTTGTCCATGTTAACCAATAGGGTAGTACTTACTCTCTGAGGAGAAAAGTTCCACAGTATAACTCTATGTCCACATTAAAGAGTGTAGAATTTAAAGCGTTTTGAGACAAACATTGATATTTGAATTGGAAGGCTCCTTAGGGATATTTTCTTGGAGCTCATTAGTTTACCCAGGAGAAATATAAATATCCACACACTTTGGAACTAATTAGTAAGTAACTGAATTAACACTAGATCCTAGACATTGTGTTATTACAAGTCACCATTGTATTATTGTTACATCAGAATCCTTCCCTACTTGCATATGTGTATCAGAAAATGAAAGAAAGGCATTGAAGCAAAATGTCTTATTTTTTAGGCATTTAATCCTTGTGGGGAGGGTAATGTCTGAACTCTTCCATTCAATAAAAGCTTGAAGTTTATAAGAGCATTTCCTACATACAAGAATTTGTGGCAGGTTGATTGGCAGGGTTATTTCAGCATGGAGATATCCCTAACAAGAATTAGATTTAAGGGGCTGGGATGGTGGCTCAGTGGTAGAGTGCTTGCCTTGCATGCCTGAGGCCCTGGGTTCGATTCCTCAGCACCACATAAGCAAAAAGAAAAAAGCCGGAGTGGCACTGTGGCTCAAGTGGTACAGTGCTAGCTTTGAGCTGAAGAGCTGAGGGACAGCGCCCAGGCCCAGAGTTCAGGCCCCCATGTCCGGACCCCCCCCCAAAAAAAAGAATTAGATTTAAATAGAGCATATGGCAGTTATGACGTCTCAATGGCTACTGAGGCATTTTCTATTCTAAAGAAGAATCAATTTGAGGAGTCTTCAGTAACATCAGTAAAACTGTAAATTCAACCTAATACTTGATGTTACTTGTTCTACATTTATAATGAATAGGCTGATAAGATGTCCAAACATATCTAATGATATTTCTATAAAATCCCAAACTGATGTGGATACATGGGTCACTCTTTGGAACTGTAGGGCAAATTAGGCTTGTCTTTGCTGTAGTTCAATCCATAATCTCCTGGCCAGTCTTCAAAAATATTCACAGAATATCTCTAAGTAAAGGTCATGACAGTTACATCTGTATAATACTTGTAAGGTCAGGATAAGAGCATTTGTTCCCAACATTTAAAATCAACAGGATCTGTTGAATTCATGGATCTAGAGTTTTATTTCATATCTCAAAATTTTATCAATATGACTTACATCTCTACCAGTTCACCAAAACACTGTTCTTATTGAACTTGTCTATGTCCTTTTAGTTTTCAAATCCAAATAGCATATTTCCTTCAATACTTCTGTAAGTTTTGACCTTTTCTTCCTGCAAATTCTTTCCTTTCTTTACTTCTGTAAATCTGTTTTTATTACTTTCTTGTTTCCTTATTTATCTCTTTCTTCCAATCTTGTCCACACTGGTGCTCAAATTGCTTACACTTATGTCATAACTTTTCTTTTCCTCTTCCCTTTAATAATACCCCCAATTTTATCATTCTTTTTCATATTCATGGTCGAGGATATTTTGATGATGTCTAAAAAGATCTATTAGGCTGGGAAGGTAGCTCAGTGGTAGAGCGCTTGCCTTGCATGCATGAGGCCCTGGGTTCGATTCCCCAGCACCACATAAGCAAAAAGAAAAAAAGCCAGAAGTGACACTGTGGCTCAAGTGGTAGAGTGCTAGCCTTGAGCTGAAGAGCTGAGGGACAGCGCCCAGGCCCAGAGTTCAGGCCCCACGACCGGACCCAAAAATAAAAATAAAAATAAAAATAAATAAAAAGATATATCTTTGCATCTGTTTAATATAAACTTTAGAACTATCAGAGAGTTTTTTCCCCTAAATCCATCATTTTCACCTGTAATCCTTATCACCAAGAATATCACTAACACATTTGCCTGGCCATAGATGTAGAACCCTTTAGATTTCTTCTTATCCTTCTACTCCCACCCAATAGATACGATGAATGATCAAGATGTTCTCAGTTTCTGTCACTAATATGATTTCTTGTTTTGTTTGTTTGTTTTTGTTTTTGTTGGTCGTGGGGCTTGAACTCTGGGCCTGGGTACCGTCCCTGTGCTCTTCAGCTCGAGGCGAGCACTCTACCTCTTGAGCCACAGCACCACTTTGGGTTTTCTAGTGGTATTTATTGGAGATCAGAGTTTCATGGACTTTTCTGCCTGGGCTGGCTTTGAACCGTGATCCTCAGATCTCAGCCTCTTGAGTAGATAGGATTACAGGAATGAGCCACTGGCACCCAGCACTAATATGATTTCTATGTACTCCTTTTTATGCCCCTGACACAAGTCTGTTTCATGTACTCATCACTGGTCACCTAGTCTTAAACAACTTTTTACAAAGTATGTTTTTTTCCCCATAGTCTTTTCATATTGATCCTCTCCATCACCAAATTACTGCTCCTTGTAAGCATGCAGAGGGAAGAGCTCAGACACAAATTCTAATATCATTATTTACTCACTATATTGACTGTTGGGCCTTGCATTTCTCATCTGTAAATGGATGTAATCTGCTAGAAATATTGAGGAATACATTTGCTTACTCCTAGAGCAAGAAAAAAGAAAAGTGAAGAGTCCTTACATTTTCCACCTTAGCTTACAAATAAGGAAAGAATCAAATTCAGTTTGTTGGTATAAAGTCACAAATTGTTTCATCCAGAAGTAAAAATAAATTTTACCTCCTGGATCTAAGGCCTGTGTCCTTTTAAGGCACCTATAGATATGTAAGTGGTATTATGTAAATTGGGTCATGTGTCTACATCTGTATTGAAGAACATACTCAACATATCATTGGAAAACATTGGTTATTGAATATTATCTATATAAGAATGTTACTTGAACTAATCACACTAAGTTGAAAACTAATTGTAGTCCATCAAAATTTTTCTTACTGCTTTATCTGTTGCCAAGTGTTCTTCATCAATTTATACACAGATTTTCTCCAGTGAACTGGATAGAAACTAAAACTGACCAAGGATTTCTGCCTAATGAGTGAAGCATGCTTGAGGCATGTGTTGTTACCTTCTAGGAATAGATAAACAAGCCACTGGCTATGTAGGTGGTGAAAGGCTTTCTCCTAAGTTCCCAAGGCTAGAACAAACAAGATCATTTGATAACAAAGCACTCAGCTTATTATATTTTATCTACGTGGGATAATCAACATGTAGAAATAAACGATTTTATTTACAAGCAAACAATTCCACCAAAAAAAGTGAGTATACATTAGAGAGACTTCAAGAATAACATTAGGGTTTTTACTGTCTCACCTGATTATGTGATTGTATTTCTTGATATTGAAACTCTCCTCTTGTTATTCTTATTGTATGTAATCCAATGCTGTTTATTACTATGTATTCAATGTGGGAAATCTAGCTTCAAAGATGTCTAAAAATTTTTCTTTTTAAATCATATCATTGTCATTATCAGGGTACACTGTGGTCATCATCATCATCAACAAAATTATTATTAGCATCATAAGTGCTAATTATTGAAAGTCTGATATGTGTCTATGATTTTGTATTATTTGTATTTTGATTAATAATTTTAATATTACCACTGTGCATGCATCCATGTTAAATTTTTGAATAAATAAAGAAACAAAAAAACTAAACCATAACAGGTAGCTTGACTATGTGATTATAACCAATTATTGGACAGATTTTTGAAGCATTGCACATTCCTAACCAATATGAATTAACTTCCTCTCTCCCTGTCATTCGACACAAATATTTAAGGGTTTGAACAGAAGTTTTTCAAGTAATATACTATAAATGTTACTACAACGTCATGTGTATA
This sequence comes from Dipodomys merriami, assembly GCF_024711535.1. NCBI lineage: Eukaryota > Metazoa > Chordata > Mammalia > Rodentia > Heteromyidae > Dipodomys > Dipodomys merriami. Next base: position 150,332 of record NW_027202562.1, on the reverse strand, counting down.
TCTAAAATTACATTGAAAATAATATACTCTACTTTCTAGTGAAATATTAGTCATTTTACTCTAGGAAACTTTTGGAAAAATAGATTGTATATCTTTGAAATGAAAAAGATAAAAAATAGCATAAAAGTTTTATAGGGATGGGCTGGGAAGATGGCTCAGTGGTAGAGTGCTTGCCTTGCATGCATGAGGCCCTGGTTTTGATTCCTCAGCACCACATAAGCAAAACAGAAAAAAGCTGGAAGTGGCACTGTGGCTCAAGTGATAGAGCGCTAGCCTTGAGCTGAAGAGCTGAGGGACAGCGCCCAGCCCCAGAGTTCAGGCCCCACAACTGGACCCAAAAAAAAGTTTGAGGGAGTCTGTCTTCAAAAATATGTGTGTGTGTGTGTGTGTGTGTGTGTGTGTGTGTGTGTGTGTGTGTGTGTGTGTGTGTGTGTATAAATGTTATGTGTAGAAAGACATACATTTTTAGAGGGAATTTGTCATCAGCATATATATATATATATATATCTAAATTTATGTATAGAATTATGTGCACTATAGTGAAACAAACATCTTAAAACATAATTAAAATTTAAAAAACATTATCAAACTAAGTGCCAGTAACTCACCTCTATAATTCTAGCTAGTCTGGTGGCTGAGATCTAACAATTGTTTTCACATCTACCCCGGACAGAAAAGTACTTGTTAGATCCTTATCTCCAATTAACCACTCAAAAACAGAAATTAGCCCTGTGCTTCAAGTTGTGCAGTGCTGGCCTTGAGCACAAAAAGGCTTAGGGACAATGCCCAGGCCTTGAACAACAACAACAACAACAACATGTATCACATTAATTTCACAAACGCATCTTTTAACTGCTGTGAACATCTTTTAGAAACATGAATATATGCACCTGGAAAATGTTAAGTAAAAAAGATAGAATATTTACATCTATGTTAAAGAAATGACTATTTAGATTGTTTAAGATATTTAGGTAATGATTAGGAATAATGATAGGTAATGATTGGGACTGGTCTTTTATTCTATTTTATGATAGTAATAAAATGATACTTTTAATGATTATGTAAAATTACTCTTGTTTGGTATTTGAATTATAATAAGTGATAAACATTTTTAGAAGTTTTATTATTGTGAAAATTCCGTACAGAGGCGTTACAATTACATGGGCAAGGTAATGAGTATATTTCTTTTCAACCATTGTTACCTCCTCCTTTGTTTCCCCTACACATCCCTTCCATATCTCCCCACACTGATCCCCACTTCCTCCCTCCCACATCCCCTGGCCAAAGTTGTAAAGTTCATTTTTCGACATAACAAAAATAACCCCAGCTTTCACTGTATTTGATGCTGGTATAATTTGTGGAGGTGAAGGGAAAAAAACAAATCGTTTAAATAGGAATACAGGTGAAATCATTATAACAATGAGATGTACCAGTTGTTATGTTGAAAAATGAACTTTACAACTTTGGTGGAGGGGATGGGGATAGGGTAAAGAGGCGTCTGAGAAGGGGTGGAAAGAAGAAACAAAGGAGGAAGCAACAATGCTTGATAAGAAATGTACTCATTATATTGCTCATGTAATCATAATCCATCTGTACGGTATTTTCACAATAAAAAAAATACCTCTCAGTCCTATCTCTCAACATTACCGGACTTAACTCACCAATTAAGCGACATAGATTGTCTAGTTGGATTACAAAGCAAGATCCTTCTATCTGCTGCCTTCAGGACCACCTTGCCCATAAAAACAAACACATTTTCAAAGTGAAAGACTGGAATAAAATCTACCAAGCAAATGACCCCCATAAACAGGCGGGAGTTGCAATCCTAATATCAGATAAAATAGACTTCAGATTAAAATTAGTTAGAAGAGAAAAAGAAGGTCGCTACATACTAATTAAGGGATTGCCCTTCAGGAGAATATTACAATTCTAAATATCTATTTGCCAAACAACAGAGCACCCAAATTTCTCCAAGAAACACTACTTTCCCTCAAATCCCACATAGATCCAAAGACATTCATTGTTGGGGACTTTAACACACAACTATCGCCACTAGATAGATCAACTCGGCAAAAACTCAATAGAGAAACTGCAGATCTAAACAACTGCAAGGATCAACTAGATTTAACAGGCATCTACCGAATATTTCACCCAGCAGCATCAGAATACACGTTTTTCTCAGCAGCACAAAGAACATTTTGCAAAATAGAAACATTTTAGGTCACAAAGCAAACCTCCAAATTCAGAAATATTGAAGTTATACCTTGCATTCTCTCAGACCACAAGGAAATAAAATTAGAATTCAACACCAAAAGCTACCAAAGAAAGTCCTGTAACACTTGGATGCTGAACAACACACTGTTGAATCACCAGTAAGTCATGTAAGAGATTAGAAAGGAAATTCAAATGTTCATGATATTCAACAAAAAGGAACACACAAATTACCAGCTCCCCTGGGACACAGAAAAGGCAGTACTCAGAAGCAAGTTGGAGAGATCTGAAACCAACAATTTAATGAGACATCTGAACCTCCTTGAAAAAGAGCAGCAATATAAACCCCAATCCAGTTGATGGAAAGAAATAATTAAATTTAAATCAAAATTAAATGAATTAGAATCCAAATAAAACATAGAAAGATTCAATAAAACAATGAGTTGGTTCTTTGAAAAAATTAACAAAATTGACAGAACCTTAGCAAATCTTATTAGAAAAAGATGAGAATACACCCAAATAAATAAACTCAGAGATGAGAATGGAAACCACCAAAGAACAACCAAGATTCAGAACATTCTAAGGGAATACTCAAAACTATGCTAATACATTTGAGAACTTGGCAGAAATGGACCTTTTCCTAGCAAATATCAACATGCTGAAACTAAACCAAGATGAGTTAAACCATTTTAACAGGCCCATATCAAGCATTGAGATAGAAACAACAATAAGAGAAGTCCCATCTAAGAAAAGCACAGGACCACACAGATTTACAGCAGAATTCTACAAGGCCTTCAAAGCAGAGCTCACACCAATAGCCCTTCAATGAAACTCAAAGAGAAAGTTCACTACCGAACTCATTCTATGAAGACATCATAACCCTCATCCTAAAACCAGGCAGGGACTCATCAAAGAAAGAGAACTATAGACCCGTTCCTTTGATGAACATTGATGCAAAACTTCTCAAAAAAATTTTGGCCAATTGACTTCAACAATTCATCCAAAAAATCATACACCACAATCAAACAGGATTCATTTCAGGGATGCAAAGCTGGGTCAATATACGCAAATCAATTAATATAATTAATCACATTAACAGGAGCAAGGATAAGAACCACATGGTTATCTCAATAGATGCAGAAAAGGCATTTGATAAGATTCAACACCCATTGATGATGAAGGCTCTGGAAAAATTAGGAATCCAGGGAACATTTCTCAATAAAATAAAGACTGTATATGACAAACTTACAGCCAGCATTATACTTAATGGTGAAAAACTAGCCATTTCCTCTTAAATCAGGAACGAGACAAGGCTGTCCATTCTCGCCACTTCTCTTCAATACAGTATTAGAATGCCTAGCTACAGCAATAAGACAAGATGCAAACATAAAATGGATCCAAATAAGGAAAGATGAAGTAAAACTCTCCCACTTTGCAGATGATATGATCTTGTGTTTAAAGAATCCCACGGACTCCACTCCCAAATTATTCAAGCTTATGCAAAACTTGGGCAAAGTAGCAGGGTATAAATTTAACCTTCAAAGACCAATGGCTTTTCTGTATGTCAACAATGAGAAAAGGGTGGCTGAAATCAGGAAAGCAACTCCATTTGTAATAGCTCCACAAAAAATAAAATACCTAGGAATTAACTTAACCAAAGAAATGAAGGACCTCTATGATGAAAACTTTAAAACCCTGAAAAAGGAAATCAAAACAGAACTTAGAAAGTGGTAAAAACTTCCATGCTCCTGGATTGGAAGGAGCAACATCATGAAAATGGCAATACTTCCCAAGGCTATCTACAAATTCAATGCAATACCTATCAATATCCCAAACTCATTCTTCAAGGAATAGAAGAGACAATCCAAAAATTCATATGGAACCATAAAAGACCCTGAATAGCAAAAAAGATCCTTAACAGAAAGAACAGTGCTGGAGGAATATCAATACCAAATTTCAAACTCTACTACAATGCCATAATATTCAAAACAGTACTGGCACATGAACACACCTCAGGACCAATGGAATAGAATTGAACCTACAGATATATAGCAATCTAATCTTCGATAAGGAAGCTAAAAAATTAGAGTGGAAGAAAGACAGCCTTTTAAGTAAATGGTGCTGGCAAAATTGGTTAATACCTTGTAAAAAACCAAAGCTAGATCCTTATATATCACCCTACACAAGAATCAACTCCAAATGGATCAAAGACCTTGGAGTCAAAGCAGACACTCTGTAAACATTACAGGATGCAATAGGAGAAACCCTAGGTATACTTAGCACAGGCTGAAATTTTATTAATAGAGACCCAGAAACATAACAAATCAAAGAAAGGTTGGACAAATGGGATTGCATAAGGTTGCAGAGCTTCTGCAAGACAAAGGACATAGCTAGCAAGATCAATAGAAAGCCCACGGATTGGGAGAAGATCTTCATTAGCCATACAATGGACAAGGGTCTCATATCTAAAATATACCTGGAACTCAAAAAATTAAATCCCCCAACAACAAATCCTCAAAGAAACAACTGCCCAATAAGTAAGTGGGCAAAAGACTTAAAGAGAAACTTCTCTGAAGAGGAAAGAAGGATGGCCAATAGACATATGAAGAAATGCTCAACTTCTCTAGCCATAAAAGAAATGCAAATCAGCACAACATTGAGATACCACCTCAGCCCAGTTAGAATGGCTAGAGTCAAGAACTCTAATAACAACAGATGCTGGAGGAGATGGGGACAGAATGAAACCTTACCGCATTGTTGGTGGTTGTGTAAAGTTGCTCAACCACTTTGGAAAGTAGTATGGAGTTTCCTCAAAAGACTCCACGTAAAGCTCCCCTATGACCCAGCAATCCCATTTTTTGTGCATTTACTCAAATGATCACAAACAAGACCACACTAAAGCTACCAGCACAACTATGTTTATTGCAACATTATTTACCATAGGTAACATACGAAACCAACCCAGATGCCCATTAGATGAATGGATCAAGAAAATGTGGTATATATACACAATGGAATTCTATGCCTCCATCAGAAAGAATGACATTGCCCTATTTGTTAGGAAATGGAAAGACTTGGAAAAAATTAAGTGAAGTAAGCCAGGCCCAAAGAAACATAAGTCCCATGGTTTCCCTTATTTGCAATAACTAGTATATTTCTGAGACAAGCAGAAAAGGTAAGATAAGTTCATGTTAGGTGAAATGAACCACAAGATAAGTATTCAAATGTTTTTTTTTTCTTGAAATTGTTTCTAACATATTTATAAGATGATTTCTTTGTTGCTTTGTATGTCCCTCCCCCACGGTATAACCCCTGCTTTCATATATTTGATGTTGGTATAATTTGTGGAGGGAAAGGGCAAAAACAAACTTTAAATAGGGATACATTGGACCCTTTGCAACGATGAGCCATACAAGTCATTATGTCGAATAACGAACTTTACAACTTTCACTGGGGATGGGGAGTTGGGGGGGTAGGAGAGGAGATGGGAAGGGATGGAAAGGGGAAACAATGGAGGAGGCAACAATGCTTGATAAGAAATGTACTCATTACCTTGCCCATGTAATTATAACCCCTCTGTATGGTATTTTGCCAATAAAAAAATTTAAAAAATTGTCACAAAACACATTTTTTGACAGAATAAACATTAGTGTATCACCTAGAATCTGGGTATGGTTAGTAACTCTAGAGGATTTTCTCATACTTTCAGAATTTTCATAAACATATATAATAGAAGTCAAATGGGGTGGTTTATACCTATAATCATAGCTACTCTGAAAATGGAAATGTCGATAGTTGCAGTTCAAGTTCAAGCTGGAAAACATACAAGAGACCTCCATCTCAATCAATAAAAGCTGGGTGTGCCAATGTATGGCTGTCATCCTACCTATGTTGAACATAAAACTAGGAAGTTCACTATCCAGGTATCCTAGGAATAAACAAATACAAGATTCTATCTCAAAAACAATCAAAGCAGGGGCTAGGAAGGTGGCTCAGTGGTAGAGCGCTTGCCTTGCATGCCTGAGGCACTGGGTTCGATTCCTCAGCACTACATAAGAAAAAAGAAAAAAGCCAGAAGTGGCACTGTGGCTCAAGTGGTAGAGCACTAGCCTTGAGCTGAAGAGCTGAGGAACAGCGCCCAGGCCCAGAGATCAGGCCCCACAACTGGACCCAAAAAACAAACAAACAAACAAACAATCAAAGCAAAAATTGCTGGATGTGGCATGATTCAAGTGGTCAGGTGCCTGCCTGGCAAATGCAAGGCTCTGAATTTGAATCCACGTACTTACCTCAAAAAATTAAAAGTAAACAATATGAATTAATTCTCTAAATAACTTCTCAGTGTAATTATCTTATATATTCTCCAAATAATCTTGTAGTGAACACAGAGAATTGATTAAGCCAGATAAATATAATACTCCAGAATCATAGAATGGCTCAGAGGTCAGCTCTGAGATCAATTCAGTGTCTGGATCTTACTGTTCTTAGATCCACAATCTTATGGGAAAAGAAAAAGAATGTATAATTAAAATACATTTATTTACAATCTTCATCCAACTTCACATATTGAAATTCTATCTCAAATATAATGTTACAGAAGTTGTCCTTTGTGTGTGTATGCGGACATGTGGATGGTAATTAAGTTGTGGAGGCAAGCCTTCATTAATGGTATTTAAATAAACAAAACCGAATAGATTTCAATCCTGATCTTTAATACAGTGCATCAATCTGAAAAACAAAAATCCTGACTATGCTGGCATTGCAATCTTGGGCCTCCAGGCTCCAGAATGTAGAAATAAATCTGTTGTTTATAACCAATTCAGTGTCTGGTAATTTGTCGTCATAGGTCAAGAGGACTAACATTAAGCCAGCTGAAAAGAAGAGTTGTGGTTTCTTTCTTCTTTTTTTTTTTTTTGTCGGTCATGGGGCCTAAACTCTGGGCCTGGGAGCTGTCCCTCAGCTCTTCAGCTCAAGGCTAGAGCTCTTCCAATTGAGCCTCAGCTCTACATCTGGCTTTTTCTGCTTTGTGGTGCTGAGGAATCAAACTAAGGGCCTCATGCATGCAAGGCAAGCACTCTACCACTGAGCCACCTTCCCAGCCCTGGTTTCTCTATTTTCTTTTTCCATCTTTCCAGAGGCCCTCTGATATTGAAAAATGCTAAGACTCCATACAGAAAAATTTTCAAACTGCCCTGTTGTCCAACTCTGACTTCACAAATTTTGGAGTGTAAAGAATGACATCAAGTACCTAAGAGACTGAATACAGGACACTTCATTATCTTCTGCTTTGCTCATCAGCACCTGGTGCAAATTTACACTATATAAACAAGTCAACTAACAGTAGTTATAACAAATTTTAAAAATGCATAGCCTGAAAACACTTTATGAACACTCGCACTGTAGTCTCATTGGCTCCCATATCCAAAATAAGAAACAGAGGCTTAAAGAGAGGTAGGTAATTTACCCCAGGTTGCAAAAACTGGTATATTGGTACATTTAAACTCAGACTACTCTATATCCATACTCAGGCTAACATACTATGGGCATTTATTTTTCTACAGAAATAAAAGTCTCACAGAACTTTTTTCAAGTTCTAGACATATGTTCTACCATGATATCTCTATCCTGGGTGCTTTACTGGTGCCCCCAAGTCATATCAGCTGAAGTTGATACATCTGTACCCACTCAAATAAAAATGGCTGAGACTTGGGCAACTGTACTTTTATAATCTCCCATGCAGTAAAAATGTGTAATTAACAGTATGAAATCCTGGGTTAGAGAATAAATTTTCTATGATGGTGTTAGGCCCACCTCGCAAATCTTTCTTGGTCTCTCTCCTTCCTTCCTTTTTAGTGGTGGGGATTGAACCCAGGACCCTGTGCATATTAAGAAAGTGCCTTAACTCCAAGCTATATGACCATTTCAATTGCTCCAATTTCACTCTCCAATTCACTGCTACATTGTTCCTGATACTTTACATTTCCGGAGCATAATATTTGGAGATTATTGCACTTCATAAGCTTTTCATCATTTTACAGAATATTTATTTTCTCCTTCCTATGTATCAAGACACTGTGCAAGAAGGATTTTGTTGAACTCTCCAGGCAGAGTTCATGGCTCATCATCAGGTTCGATTTAAATGCATATCATTATATTATTACATTTAGAATAACAACGCACTTAAATAATTGTTTCTCTTCTTCAGACTATTGGTAGACCCATGTTCTATTGTAGCTTTTATATAAACAGGAATAGAATTTTTCTTGTCTTATTTTCCTTTTTTTGACTTGGTACAAATTTTTCTGATTGTATAGAACTGTTTTTTTCCAAGAATATTTTTTTCAGGACATTTCTGCATATTGTGTATACTACAATTAAGAGATTTCCAGCCAAAGAAAACAACTCAGAATTCTAGAGGTTAATGACTATACTCTGGATTCCTGTGCACTTGGCACTGCATTTGGCATCTCAGTGTTACAACAATAGACAATCTATATTGAAAGTTGCTTTCTTTTTGGTTTCCCATTTTGAGCCATATAAATCATTTAAGGTGTACAGCAATTTAACCATTGGAGTATGAGCTGGTAATCTTTTTTTAAAAAAAAATTTATTGTAAAGATACTGTATAGAGGGGTTACAGTTACATGAGTAAGGTAATGAGTACATTTCCTCTTAAGCATTGTTACCCCACTCTTTGTTTTCCCCCTACATTCCCTTCCCTCCTTATTCCCCAACTCCTCCTTCCCCCTATCATGAAATTGTGAAGTTCATTTTCAACATAGTGTATTGTACATCTCATTGTTACAATTGGTCAACCTGTATCCTTGCTTCAGAATTTTGTTATTTCCCTTCCCCTCCCCAAATTAGAAAAAAAAAAACGTATAAAGAAGATGCAGGGAACCGGAATGAAATACAGTGACAACAGAGGATATATGAGCTGGCAATCTTTAGCCTTCAAATTCCAAAACAAAAGCAAGCAATGAATGATAAAAATTGTTCATAAGGGTACTCTCACCCTTCCAATTGGCGTTCTGATTCTTCCATTAAAATAAAATCTTGGTAGAATCAAATTCTGATCCAGGCTAAAATGCAATACTCATGAAAATGAAGACATTAAGTTGGTATTAGTTAAATATGCCTTCCTATTAATGGAATGCCATGGAAAAGGGTTTTACAAAAATGATGATAGCAAGAGGGATTTTGGACAAAGGCATTATAGTGGGTAAGGCGTGTAAAAGTTACAAAACTGGAACTTCATGCTGGGAAAAAGATTAACTTCACAGGGAGGAATAACTTACTATTTTAGATGAGCCAAATTAAGATGGATGATTTGATGATGCATTTAATATTATGGAGACAACAAAGAGTTTCAGTGATTGAGACAGTTCAATTAATTATGGAATATATAAGCACTGGACTCCCATGTAATCATTATAAGTGATGTTCTTAGAACAGTATGCAATTTCTAAGGATGTTATTGGATAGAAAATATATACATGATATAATGAGATGAAAAGTCAAATTATAAAGTAGGCTCACACCTGTAATCCTACCTACTCACAAGGGTGAGATTTGAAGATCATGGTTCAAAGTCAGCCCCTGGAGGAAAATCTATTTAACCACCAAAATGCCAGAAATGGAGATGTGGCTAGTGTTGAGGAAAAAGAAAAGCAGAGAACAATGTGTAGGCCCCGAATTCAAGCTCCAGTTTTGGCAATAAACAAATGAATAATTAAACAAACATATGACCCCAAAGTGAAGGAAAATATGTATATGCATATATGCGTGGCAGAAGGGTCTAACTGTGGTGTTCCAGTGTTCACCTTGTGGAGCTCCAGAATGGGGACAGCACAAACATTTACTTAAAGGAAATCAAAAGTGACAATATATTGGAAATGATCTGTACACTTGGGGGGGGGTGATTGAGAGAGCGAGGGAAAGAGGAAGAAAAATGAGGGAGGGGAAACAAGTTAGGAAATGTTATCACAACCTTACTTATGTAACTGTAACCCCTCTGTACATCACCTTGACAATAATATTAAAAAAATAAAAAACAAAACAAAAGCATTTATTTATGTTATATTTAAAAGTATATTTTAAAAAGAATTATAGGCATTATTTAAATTTCTAATGCATGGCCACACTCTACTGGAGTGTACTGGAATTTGGAGAGAAGTACATGAGTCCATGAGTAAGGACCCCAATAAGAATTCCACAAAGGAATGTCAACATGGACCAAAGGGTCCTACCCATAGTACCTTGCTTCTACAGCAAATCACACAATCTCCCAAATCCACATAATTTAATCATTTAAAGGCAAATGATGAACCAACATCTCCATTTGTAGGAATACATACTTGCGACAAGGATGGAAAAGGCACCGAAAGCCAAAGTAAATGTGATGCAATTTTAAGGAAGATTCCATAGATAAAGGAATGTGTCCCACACATTTCCAACTCTAAATCTGGGAAAGTTAGTCATCTTTGTCATACTAATAAAAACCACAAAAAAGCTAACTGTAGGATTCAAAAGGATTGCATGAGAACAGGTGTTCATTGTGACAGCACAGCAACTTCAGTGCAAATTACTATGTCTCTTTCCTTGTTTTCTTCCCACCTCATTCTTGAATTCTGAAGGTGAGATTCTGAGGAGCCAGTTTTCTTTGCTCCAGTAATTAATGAAAGGGAACAGGTGATTGGAGATACAATTTCTTCACAGAGTTCTTGGATTCTCATTCTTTATTAAGCTTACTGAGTACTAATGGGATTGTAAAACACAAGAAAGTCCTAAGTTTTCCACTAATTTTTTAAATGCCTGCTGTAAGAACAATCAAAATTAACAAAAGAAACAACTCAGAAAGATATTTGTGGTGTATTGATACCAGGAGAATTTGAAATGTCACATGTAAATACCAAATGACATTTACAAAGCACAAACCCTAATTCTTCTGTGAGCTAATGTGATAATTACACATTTATATTTTCCAACAAAATCACCATTGAGAACAGCACAGCCAATTTCAATCACAGAAGCAAAGCTGCAAAGAATTGCTAAAATTTTCACATATTCATTCCTAGAGTTGAGAGGGTTGGTTCTGCTGACGTTGACTGTTTGATCCTTTTCTTCCTCACAAATAAATGTGCCTATGTAGAGCAATTTATGTCTATAACTTCATGGGTGTCTAGCCTTTCTGGTCTGATCTTCAGTCTGAGTACCAACTATGTTTATGAACATGGACCATCCCTTAAGCAGAAACACACTCTAAAACAGTTCTAACAGAAACATCTGTGATAATGGATATATTCCATATATGCATTGTCTAATAGACTAGCCACTGGCTAGATGTGGGTACTGAACCTCAAATGTGAATTAATTCTTCCAATTTCAGTTAAATGAAATTTTAAATAATGAGATGCATCTATTCACTGTTAACTGGACAGCTCAGTTACCAAATAAGGAAGCTGAAGTTCTCACAACAACGTGATAAAATATAATCCAAATGAAGAAGGTTCCATGCCTGCATGCCTGTGAATTATCTGAGCTTTTCTGTCTTATAGAATTCAGTCATCACTCACCTAGATTGACAGCTTGGAGGAAAGGAGTGGGAGATAAACACAAGCTACTTGGGATACTGAGAATTGCTCCTTGAAGATGAGGGTTGTGCATGAATCTTTTCTGTGTTTAGTAGACAGCAAAGTGTGTAGAATCCTGTAGGTAGAAAAATAATGTTTGTATTTCCATATGTCAAACAGGTGCTCTGTTTATCAAAACGGGGGAGAATTCAGATAGGTGAATTCTTTAAATATACAAACAATATATAGAAAATTTGCTACATTCTATTCCATGATAGGCCCTGGAATAAACTTTGGTTCTTTGTACAATACTCTGTAAATATTCACACACTAAAAAACAGAAATATAATCCTTTATTACTGTTAAAAATACATAGGCTATCTTCATAAAAATATTTGTGGACCTATTTTTTCCTTAATTTCTTCCACACCTGCATTAAGAAATGGCTCTAAGAGAAAAGCTTCTAAATGTGTAAAATATGAACTCCATCTATGTCATTTGTTGAATTGTACTCTAGATAGGATTGAAGTCTCTACTTCATCTTAAGGCTTAGGGCTGGAAAAAGAATAAGTATTCTCAACAAATTGTCATGCCTCACTTTTAAGGAGATCTATGTATTTATTAGGAGAAATATGTATTGGTCTTGGTAGCTAGGACCCTTCAAGAAACAAAAGAAAAAGAACAATTCTTCGGCAGTCTCAAGTATTTGCCTATCTTCAAGTGAACATTAGCTGCTCTATATTCTATAATATATTTGCAAGAATATTTTTGCAAGCTATTTCTAAGCTATTGTCATCCTCCAGAGTAAAGTTCAAGCATGCCTATTTCTCATTATATAGATGGCAGTTGCTCAAAGTCAGAACCCATTGTTTGTATAGGTTTCACATGTCTATCACTACTTCACTCAGTGGCACTGAGGGCTGAGAGATTCACTTCAAATATACAAATACACACACACATACACACACACATATCTCACTGGCTTTCACTATTGCTATAAAAATTAAGTCCTTTTTGTCTCTGACCGAAGAGCATTATAAATTGCCTAGCATCCATGAAAATGTGACAAATTCATTATTAACTTGCAAGTAGGTTAAATCTCAAACTTCACACATTTCTAAATACTCATATGAAGAAAAATGTATTCCTAGAGTTTTAGTGTGCTTCTATATTACAAAGCTCTTAATTTTCATCTTATTTACCCGGAGGAGGCAACAATGCTCGATACCAAATGTACTCATTTCCTTGCTCATGTAACTGTAAGCCTTCTGTAAAGTATTCTTACAATCAAAAACGTACAAAAAGGGGAAAAAAGAAATTGAAAATCATGTACTTCCATTAGAACTAACTAAATTTAAGGGTTGTAACTTTCTATAGGTTTTTAAGGACCTAAGAAGTTGTGAATATGACCAAAAGACCTTTACTAAAAGTTGAGGGAGAGAGATCCAAAAGTGGAAGTAGATAGGCTACCAGAGCATAATTATGTAGCTTTAGTTCACTGTTACCATAACAGGAGTGCAAATCAATATGATGGTTCATAGTTACAGGACCAGTAGACATACTGGAAACTGACATCAGAGAATGGTCATTCATTGTGGAAAAACACAAATCAGGATGCACCAAAGGATGCAATCAACAGTGTCCAAAAAAGCAGCACAGAATGGGATAAAGTCATTGCAAGCATATATTTGATAAGTGGTTCACTTCAAGAATATATACAGAACATCATCCCAACAACAATACATAAACCAATTTTACAATGTGCAAAGAACTGAGATGTTTCTCCAGAGAAGACAAAGTGTTAACAAGCCCACAAAGAAGGTGTTTAATATCACTAATCCCCAGAAAGTGTAAGTCAAAATAATGAAGGAAATTACCACTTCATATGAATTAGGTGGGATAACTACTAAAAATAAAGTAACAATATTGACAAAAGTGTGGTGAAATTGGAACCTTTCTATGGGAAACAGTATGGCATCTTTTCAAACAATTAAAAACAGGAATATTCATACTTGTAATGCTAACCACTCAGGACAGGAGGCTGAAATGCAAGGGTTGAGGTTCAAAGCCAGCCCGGGCAGAAAACTGCAAGTTGACCTGTGGCTTAAAGTGATAGAACACTAGCCTTGAGGAAAAGTTCAGGGACTGTAACCTGTCCCTGAGTTCAAGCCCCATGACAAAAAATAAAGAAGGAAAAGAAAATTATCATATGATCCAATGACTACATTTCTGGGCATATACTCTAAAGATCTAAAAGCAAGGTCTGGAAGGGATCTTTGTACATTCATATTCATTTTGTACACTACTCAAAACATGGAGGCAATCCAAGTGGCCATCAACAAATGAATAAGCTAAAGCAAATGTGGTTTTTACATACAGTTGTATATTATTTCAACTTTAAAAAGAATTATGTTGTGACAGATGCTATATTATGGATGAATCTTTGGGACAATTTGCTAAGTGAAATAATCCAGTCACAAAAGATCAAATATTACATGATTCTACTTATGTCAGTTACATAGAACAGTCAAATTGATAGAGATAGGAAGCAAAATTGTACTTGATGCATATCTTGAAGCAGAGGAGAGTGGAAAATTGTTTTAATGAATATAGAATTTGAATCTTGGAAGATGAAACGAGTGTGGACATTGAGCTTGTAGAATATTGTAAATGTACATACTACTACTATGCTCTATTCTTAAAATGATTAAGATAATAAAACCTGGGAGAGGAAAAGGAGAATGATGAAGGGGTAAGTATAATCAAGATACATTGTATGCCTATGTGGATATATCAAAATAAAATCCATTTATTTAACTAGGTAATGCTAATACAGAGTTTTAAAAAGATAACAAATTTTAAGTTACATTCATTTGACCGCAATTATTGAAAAAAAGAAGAAAACAACCACCACAGGCTGGGAAAACAACTTAAATTGCCAGTGTGCAATAAACCTGGGTTCAAAACTATATCTCACTTAAGTGTGTGAGGCTGCTTTTTAAACATGCTTTTATATTATTATCTTTAAGTAGTTGTACAAACAAGTTCCCATTCTACAAAACAATATATGAATACGAGGTGTCTGACAACATTATCACCCATCCCTCCTAACCCAACCCTTCTCTCACTTTTTTAAAAAAATTGAGAGGGCTGGGAAGGTGGCTCAGTGGTAGAGTGCTTGCCTTGTATGCCTGAGGCCCTGGGTTCGATTCCTCAGCACCACATAAGCAAAAAGAAAAATACTGGAAGTGGCGCTGTGGCTCAAGTGGTAGAGCGCTAGCCTTGAGCTGAAGAGCTGAGGGATAGCGCCCAGGCCCCACTACCAGACCAAAAAATAAATAAATAAAAATTGAGAGATGTGATTACATAATTTTCACATATTTCACAGTATTGTGGAATCCTGATACTTAAAGTCAGAAACACATTTGAACCTTCCCAAGAAAAATTATCATTATCATGGTGTATAACGTTTGTGAATTCTGTGAGCTTTGACAATACAAATTATTTCTTCCATATCAGGTGATGTTTACATTTCTTGCCTTTTGCTATTCCCTCTTATTCCTCCTTTCCCATCACTGTCTTTGTGTTGCTTAATTCTTTTCCTTTTCCGACCAGTGCAGCTGATGGGCCCCTTTTTTGTATGTTGTTCCATTTCCCACTCATTATGTTCCTCCTTCTGGCTTCCCTCCGTTGAGTGCACTGAGACTGTTTTTAATGTAATGATAGTACGCTCAGGGAAATCATCCCTTTTGTACAAAATACATTGTCAGTTTGCTGTAATTTGGATGTTATCATACACATAATAGCATATGTAGCATATGAGATATGTTTCCTCTTTTTCTTATGCTTCAAAGTAGTTTCTAGTTGAACATAAAATGTATCATCTGTTCCCCATAAAAAATAGTAAAACATTATACATGAGGTATATGATATACATAGCAAAATATCTCAAGTGCCTACCATAATGTCCACCCTTCCTTTCTGAATCAATAGAGACACCTTTCGATTTAACTGAAGTCCAAGTTAAGTAAAATAATGATAACATTTCTCAATAATACAGATAAAAATGTTACCTGATAGCATCTAGGATATTGTCTTAAAGGACAGTACACACATGTTCTGTATTTCTTTATTTCCTTCTTTTTGTTCTTTCACCTCACTTCCTGGATCTTGGAAGTGATTACTGACATTTTAGGAGTCACCTTGGGCCAAGATAGTGAGGGCTAAATCCTAATGCTGGGGTATGCCTCCATCTTCTTGGAATCCTCATGCCTGTACTGTCTTCCTCTGGGCTTTCAACAGATAAGAGACTAAACCATTACTAGTTATATTGTTATGATCATTGAGTTCTCCTGTCCTTAAGATACTTACACTGTGGATTGATATGCACTCACAGAAAATACATAGTATTGCTTTTTATTTTATATATATATATATATATATATATTGTCCTTTAAGTAGTTTTACAAAGGGCCATCATTCAACAAGTCAGTTAATAAATACAATGCAGCTTGATCAATATCACTGCTTCTATCAGTTTTCTTTCATTTGTTCATCAAAACGTCATTACCAGTTATATATTGAACATATTGTTCTGCTACTAAGAACTTGCTTCATCTGCAGTTAGATTCCTAAGTATGCTTTCAGATGCACAAATATGATCTTCAGGCTAAATGCAGCTCAGAATGTACGTTCAGGAGAAATTACTTCCCACAACAAAATACAGGACTATGAAGATAATACAAGCACCCAGGAAATGGTGGCTCCTACTTCAACTGACTTTAGAAATACAGTCCAGTTATTTCTCTGCCCTAGATTTGCTAAAGGTATCTTGGCTCAAAGCAGAACTGTTGGCTCAAAGCAGAACTGAATTTGCCTCTGTAAGTAGAAATCAATTTGCATTCAAGGTAAGTGTGCAAGTTTAAGTCAGAGGGCTTTGCTGCTTCAAAACAGCAATTTAGATATCCAATCTCTCTGTCAACAGTGTTTCATGGGACACCACAATGTACAGTGTCCTGTGAGTAACAAGTGGAGATGTGCCATGCAGAGGGAGTTAAACCACTTCAGCTGGGTAGTTGTGGATAAAAGGTGATGGTTGGAACTGGTTCCAACATGGTGGGGATGAATGATGCAGAAAAAAATACACACCTTGTTCCCATCAAGCTTTAGGTGCTAACACATGTGCTTTTTCTGACTATTGTCTGGAAAGTGTCCCTCTACCCTCCATCCAAGCAAAAGTGTTTTCCGTGCTTGTGCTCTGAGATGGAGTATCCAGTAAGGAAAATTCCATAATCAAACTCTGAGATTGGGAAACCAATTACGAGACGCCATGTAGCACAAGCCCACCCACTGACCAATCAATCTAGGAACATGCCCTAAGGGGCAGAGACAAAGGGCTCTACATATACCTGAGGGATGTGGGCCCCTTCTGACCAGCTCTTGGTTCCTCTTTTCGCTGAGGAATCTGTTTCACTGCTCTGTTTTCGCTTTGAAGAAAAACTGCTTTAAAAACTTTTCTGCTCTCGAATTCTTTAAAGAAAACAAACTTGAGACAGAGACAATACTGCTATTCTGAAGATGCTGGGGGCAGGGAAGCCTTGGCCTTCAGCTTTGAGACTAAATTTAGAATTCGGTAACTTAGGTGCTGTGGTTTCAGATTAATTAGGTTTCAGGCTAATGTCTGCATTTTCTCAGTTCTTCCTAAAGTATTAGGAAAAAAACAACAACCACAACAAGAACCCAGTACTAGGCTAGCAAAGGCTCAAGAAATTCTCAGCTTGTCTTTTTTTTTCTTGTAAGACTCTAACAATGAAAATTTAATGCAGCAAACTAGCATCTTTAAGGTGTTAAATTCTGTAGAATGTGGTTTCTTTCCTTCCTCTTGTTCTGAGATAGAAACTGATCTATTCTAAAGCCAAAGGATATGATTTCTTCACCAGCTAGATCAGGTTCGCTAACTTTTGCTTTCTTAAAAACTGCTTAACTCAGCCGGGCGCTGGTGGCTCACGCCTGTAATCCTAGCTACTCAGGAGGCTGAGATCTGAGGATCACAGTTCAAAGCCAGCCCGGGCAAGAAAGACCGTGAGACTCCTATCTCCAATAAATCACCAGAAAACCGGAAGTGGCACTGTAGCTCAAGTGGTAGAGCGCTCGCCTTGAGCTGAAGAGCTGAGGGACAGCGCCCAGGCCCAGAGTTCAAGACCCACAACCGACAAAAACAAAACAAAACAAAACAAAACAAAAAAAACTGCTTAACTCCTGTAAGAGGGAATTGAAGACTGTCCGGCAGGAGCGATTGAGTGTAAGATGTGGGAAGTGTTCTCATACTCTGCATCTAGAGGGCTAGACAACATGTTCTGCTCGCTGCCTCAAGCAATTCAGAAAATGGCTTGCATTTTCTAAAACCTAAATCCAAAGTTTCACCTTCTCCTTCCCACCAAGAATTCTCCATCAGGCCTCTTCCTACCATAGTGTCTTGGCAGCTTAGAACTGCTTTGCCTCAGAAATGTGGCATCAGAAGTGTGCCCTGTGGTCAGCCAAGCAGCTGGGATCTGACTGATTCATCTATGGTGCTGAATATGCTGCAGCCCAATTGTGCTCTGTGCTCAGAGAGGCTTTCTTCTTTCTATTTGTGCTAGGAGCAGAAGTACAAGACAGGTTTGTTTGTTTGTTTTTTATAAAGGATCAGCCACACACAGCTGTTGGTTTCATAACCACTTCCTGAAGTGTTTGCCTAAGGGAGCCAAGACAATATGTGAATAAGGTATTTTCACCTGGAAGCTCATAAGCCTCCATTCCAAAGAGGGAGCTGCTGATAGTAAATTCTGTCTGGGAATGGACTGAGTAGGAATTAGAATCTTTTTCGCTGAAAGTGATTGCTTGAGGGAAAGCACTGACTAAGCATAGCATCATCTTACAAAAAACTATTTTAACTAAAGTATATCCTGTTACTAAAATCGTTCTAGGGACTTGAGTCATAGTTTAATTCATAGAGTACCAGCTGAGTAAGAATTTTCTAACAATTTCTGGCCTGGTTTAGTGGATTGCTCTGAAACTCTTAAACCCCCTTTTTGAAGCCAGCTGAGCTTCAAAAGAGCCAATTGTGTAAGATTGTTAACACGACTTCTGATCAATACCAGAAGTAGTAACTCATTATGGGTAAAACCTGGGCAATCTTCCTACTCAGAGTAGTTGTTTAATTGGCTTCCTGTCAGTAACAAGCCCTTTAACAAAACTAAACTTTGTCATGCTAAGTACTTTTCAACTTGGTGGTCTTTCTTGGGATATTGGGTTACACAGGGGAGTATTCCCAACAATTTGGGGACTAGTCCAGGATCCTTGTTACACAAGGGGAATGTGGGGAGACCCTCAGAGAAGACACATCCTGCCTTGTTGAGGTAGCTCAAGGTTGGGTTAAACACCATCCGTTGTGGTTAATGATGGAAAGTGTATCAGCAATGTCAGGAAAGGGCCCAAGGAAGCACCCCAATAAAAAATAACCTCATGAATTGGCCGTGAGAGGAAAAATTGAACTAGAGCATATTAACTTGTTGGTTGGGGATTATCATGGGCTGAATGTGTCTTAGGCACAAAGAGAACTTGAGTCTTGAGGTGCATTTTCATTCTCTGGCCCAAGGATAAAAATGTGGGAGCTGGATCCTGGGCCACCTTGTTTTCAAATGTCATCTATCTGTGCCTCAAAAATCCATAGTCGCTGCTTGATGAACTGAAAATAAACTACCTAGTTCTTCACTCTATAACACTATGATGATCACCAGTGTGTTCCGACTCTGTAAACCTGCTTCTCAAATCAGTCACCACTTTTCTCCCTTTGGAATAAAATGTATTGTTGACTTCTCAAAAAAAAATGTGGGAGCTGGAGGAAGCCATATTCGAGAAATCTCCAGTAAGGGGAGAGTTGAAAATGAGAGAGGTGCACAAGAAACTTACAATAGGGAGGATTGAGTGCACCAAAAACAAATCACAAGAGGCCTGCTAAAAGGGGGAATAAGAATTCTAGGCCTAAGGAACCCAAGAAAAATGATCCAAGGACCTGCTTCTGATAATCCACTGGGAGAATATTGACAAAGGTCTGAGAACACTCATAAATAATGGATAATTTTCATTATGGAGCTCCATAATGTGCACTAGTCCAAACAAAAACTTGCTATGCATATGTGCTTGCATGTGTGTGTTTTAAATCTTATATGTTGCCAGGGGAACTCAAAAAAGTCCTATTCACTAAACTCCTTCAGCTGCCCACTTTGACCCTGAAGCCTGGATTTATCTCCTAGCTGATCCAAGGATGTATGGCTTTGGAACCTCAGTTTCAGAAGCAGACTCTCTGGATAAACTTAAAATTTAAGTCCAAAGCTGGGTGCCCGTGGCTTGCACCTGCAATCCTAGCTACTCAGGATCTGAGGATTGGGGTTCAAAGCCAGCCCAGGGAGAAAAGTCCTTGAGACTCTTATCTCCAATTAACCACCAGTAAACTGAAAGTGGCACTGTGGCTCAGGTAGTAGGACTTTCACCTTGAACTGAAGAGCTTAGGGACAGCACCCAGGCCCAGAGTTCAAGTCCTATGACCAACAAAAATTAATGCTTGGGTGAAATGGATTAAATATTCTGTCTGCCATTACTGTTAAGCTTGTATGACACAGAGACCAGAAAAACAAGTGGTCCACTTCCCACTGTGATGAACCTCAGACCCCCAAGGCATGGAATGCCAAACACAGCCTGGGGAAACTTGTAAGACCCTGCTGTTGCTGTTCCCAAGAATAAGGATCTAAGAAAAAAAACCTATCTTCCTGAGGTAGGGGGGAACAATTGGCATTTCTGGGACACTTATCAAGATGCAGGGAAGACCGAACCTGTGAAGAGATGAGCAGTAAGCATTAAACATAGCAAGGGGGAATGTCTAATGGTATTTTGGAGGACCAGTGTTGGAGACCTTCCTGGCCAACTAGAGTAGAACCTGTGCTTTGGTTCAATTGGACATCCCTTTCATGCTAGCATTTCATCCACCTGTCCATTTTCAAACATTTTATACTAGTTAGAAGAGACCCCTTCCCTAGAGGGTCATTTGTATTTCCTATTAACATAGGTGCTTTTCAGGATCCCCCCAAAAATTTCCAAAAGGTTCAAAGCCAGAAACTAGATAGCAGCTTATGAACCAGTTTTATTCTGATCATTAGTATAAATAAAATAAATTTCGGGGGCTGACAATATGGGTTAGTGGTCAATGGTTTGCCTAGCATGCATGAAGCCCTAGGTTTTATTCCTCAGCACAACATAAATAGAAAAGGCTGGAAGTGGCTCTGTGGCTCAACTGGCAGAGTGCTAGTCTTGAGCAAAAGAAGCTCAGGGAGCCCCAGGACTGGCAAAAATAAAATGTAGAATAGAGTAAGATGAACAGAGGTTTGTTAATTATACTAAAAGATTTTTTTAAACCCATAAATGAAATGCTCTAGTAGGATGGCATGGGCAAATTAGTTCTAGAAACTATCTGAAAAGGGAAGAGTTTGTGTGGTGACTGGAGGCCAAAGCTGCATAAAGGCCTTAGAAGGATTGAACATTGTCAGTGAGCTAACTAAAAACTCAGATGAAGGGCTGAGAAGGTGGCTCAGTGGTAGAGTGCTTGCCTTGAATGCATGAGCTATGGGTTCAATTCCTCAGCACCACATAAGCAGAAAAAGCCAGAAATGGTGCTGTGGCTCAAGTGGTAGAGAATATCCTTGAGCTGAAGAGCTGAGGGACAGTGTACAGGCCCATATTTCAGGCCTCACAACAAACAAAACAAAGAAAAAAGATAGAAAAGAAAAGTAAAGAAAAAAGCAGGCACCGGGGGCTCACGCCTGTAATCCTAGCTATTCTGGAGGCTAAGATCTGAGGATGGTGGTTCAAAGCTAGGCCTGGCAGGTAAAGTCTGTGAGACTCTTATCACCAATAAACCACTCAGAAAGCCAGAAAACTGGAAGTAGTGCTGTGACTCAATTGCTAGAGCATTAGCTTTGGGCTGAAGAGCTGAGAGACAGCACCCAGGCCCAGAGTTCAGTCCCAACACCGACCAAAAAAGAAAAAAAAAAGGCAAGCTACACCTAACGGGTTTTCTACCAAGAAGGAGGGAGGGTTTTCTGCCAAGAGGGAGGGAGTTTTGAGGGTTTCTAAATAGCAGGAATGCAAGTTTCCCTTCTAGTGGGGGAGGGGATTTCCTTCTAGTAAGGAGGGTGTTAATGATCAAATTGGTCAAAAACATGATTCAGTTTTATAATGCCCAGATAAGTGTCTAATGTTTGTCAGATATTGACCTGTGAAAACATCCTGCTTGGGGAACTCCAAACAGTCTTAATGCCCTTAATGTGACCATGCTTAGTTCCATGGTCTCAATGGACCGTCTAGTTAATCCTACAATATGCTAGCAACTTCAGTCTTGGAGCAGACACTCTGTGTATGACTTTCAATTTTGAATCTACCCAGATTGAAATTGAGACTGGATAAGCAAGGTAAATACTGTGGTGATTCCGTCCACATACTGAGTACTACTATGACTGTGTGGCAGGGAGGCCACACAAGAGGTCCTATTTGTGCTGTCATGGAGCTCAGACCCCATGGGCATGAAATTCATGATAGGTCAGCAAAATGTGATCCGAGACAACTTGCTTCTAAAAAGCAAGACTCTCAAAAAACCCTGAAACTGACTGGTTCCATTCTTTCCAAGTCAACTATACTTGGGGAAAATTTGAAATTTCTGAGAAACTTAGCTGTATGTAGTGAAGGCCAACCCTTTGAGATGAGCAATAAGTACTAATCATAGCCAGGGGAAATGTCTGGTAGTATTGCAGAAGACCAATATTGGAGATGTTACTGGCCAAACTGGAGTGGAATCTGTGCTTTGGTTCAATTGGCCAACCCACACCTTACCCTTCTCAAACACCTTAAATTAAGTAAGGAGAGACTTCATAGTTAGTGGGTCATTCAACTTCATGTTTACAACTATGCTATGTAGGGCCCTTGAAAATTTCCCAAAGAGCTTAAAGCTAGAAATGAGAAACAGCAGCTCAAATTAGTTTTATTCTGTTGATCACAATATGTGTTTTCATTTATCAGCAGGGTTTGTTAATTGGAAATGTCACCATGGAAAAGTAACTAGGAGCCACTGGTAGGACTGAATGGGAAAAATTACGTATAAATATAATACTTGACCAGATAAGATGATGATAAACGAAATGAACCCCAAGATAGGGACGCAAGTGGTTTTTTCTTTCTTGCTATTGTTTCTAAAATATTTATAATATTCCATGTGATTTTTGCTTCTTTGTATTCCCATCCCCCCACATGGTATAACCCATTTCCACTGTGTTTGATGTTGGTGCCCTGCATCTTGTATATACACTTCTCTAATTTGGGGAGGGAAAGAGGAAAAAAAACCAAAATGCTTAAATAAGGATACAGGTTGACCCATTGTAACAATGAGATGCACAAGACTCTGTTGAAAAATAAACTTTACAATTTATGCCGGGGTAGCAGGAGTGTATAGTGTAGTTGTGGAGCTGGGAGGTTAGGGATGGTATAGGAAAATCAAAGGAGGAGGTAACAATGCTTGATAGGAAATGTACGCTCTTTACCTTGCTCGTGTAACTAACCCCTCTGAACAGTATTTTTACAATAAACGTATTAAAACAAAGAATAAATATACTTGAAAGGGAATCTGTGTGGTGATCGGAGGCCAATGCTATAGAAAGACTTACAAGGATTGAATACTGGCAAACAAATTACCTAAAAACTGAGATGAAGCTGAATGTTATCCTAGATGCTCAGTTGGCTCAGTTCTGAGGATCTATGTTTGAAGCCAACACAGGCAGGAAAGACGAGACTTTTATTTCCAATTAACCTGCAAAAAGACACTACCAGAGTTGTGGCTAAAGTGGTAGCCTTGAGAAAAAATGCTCTGGGACAATGCCCAGAGCATGAGATCAAACGCAAGACCAGCCCACAGTCTATTTTACTTAGACTTTGAGTATTGTCAGTTTCCTACTCTACAGCTTACCTAAGTATGGTTAATTTCCTGTGTCCATTTTTTTACTATTCTGTAGTTTTCCAAGTTCCCCAGTAACTGAGTATACTGGCTATTTCATTTTAGCACTCTTAAATTCAGTTTATTTTTTTATTCTGGAATTTGCCTTCTGGACTTTGCATTATATTCACAAACTGCATTGTTGAAAGGGCAACTCCTTTGTACAACTAAAAGATTAAAATAAAAATTAAAATAAAATCACAAAGTTCAGTGAGTTTCTAAGTTGTAAACACTTGGTTGGCTAAAAAGTGGCACATCTGGAGAGAACATGGAATATTCTAATTCCTGAGTGATGTCCTTTTATAATCCTTAATGTAGGAGTAAACTATTTCTGAGGACTGTGAACCATTCTAGCAAATGATCTAACAAAGAAGGGATGATGATTGACATATGAAGATGGGGGGACAATCTTGTAAGGTTCAGCCCTTAAGTGGATGAATCTGATAATTCACTAATGTGTACCAGAGAACTGAATTGCCTATTTTTGAGAAAAATTCCCACAAATGTCCAAAATGTAATGGGGAACAGTATTTAAGAATCTAAGAGGAGGTACAAATGTGAAGTGCAATAACCAGTAAATAGTTAACTCCAACCTGAACTTTAGTGTTGATTCCTAGCCCAATTTTCTTTCTTCTTAGTAGGCTTTTTTCTAAGTTTTAGTAGCAGTTTCTGTATAGAGTGAAGTTTGTTAACCTTATATAAGGTAAAGTTCCCCAAGTTCCTCCTCTTCTTCAAGGACCTGACTGGAAACTGTCAAGAAGAAGAGACCATCTGAAGAAGAGCCAACTTAAGGGTTCACCTTCCAAGCAAAATTCCCCAAATCTGAACACTGTTATTTGAGTGGGGGTAGGGTCACAAGGTTATTCCTTTGAGGCCATGTCAATCAAAATATACCATCCTGGTTTTTCAGTTAAATTAATTTTTGCAGCAAGAAATGAGCTTGACAAATGGTTGATTATTAAGGGTGATATTGGTTCTCAGATCCAGGTTGGAGAGTGGATATCATTGTTAAAGAAATAGACAACCTGATTCTCAGTACAGCCTTTAGGGGAGCTCTGGATGTTTGATTCACCATTCTTCTTGATGACATCTGAAAGAAGCTACCAAATGTGATGACAGGTCAGATTTACAGATAATAGCATTGGATATGTTGCAACTCCACAGGTTACAAGTGACAATTTCTGAAAGGGCATTTATGGTCTGGGTGTAATGGATTATGATGATGAGTCACTCTATGATGTCAAAATTATCATGGATGAGCTATAAACAAGAAGTGTAAGTATTTGTTGGAGCTAGAGGCATTTTCTGATGACATTGGTGAAGTTACATTTCTCAGGATTCACATTCATCAGAAACATTGAAATATGAGAAAAGGGACACAAATGATTATCTTTTATGCTTCCCTCTTTAAGCCCAGAATCCTCCTATTGAAGACATCAGAGAACTCCACAAATAGTTCCATACTCATACCTTTGATGTTGGTGGAAGATGAGGAGGTGTTTTACATTGATGACAAGTTTCTCAGTCTCAGATATGATTGTACCGCCCATGGGCTCACACTGGAACATATAGACTATATAGTTGTTCAGAAAGGTCACATTAACGACTATGATATGCACTTTGTCAGAGTTAAGGCATCTCTGTTTACCAGGTACCCAATAATAGCCAAATACATTTGCTTTGCCTTTCACTGTTATGTCTTGAGGACTTGGTGAAACTTTATGCAGAGGAGTAGAGAACCTACCAATTCTGAAATTCCATTAGGTATTAATTACTTTGCACACAATGGGTCCTATTTTTTTTTTTACAGAAATCCTGTTAGCTTGTATGTTTTCATTTAATAAAATAGATCAAATGTCATCACTCTCTAGGATTGTGATCCTGAGGAAATGACTAAATCTCCCTTATTTCTAAAGTGACTCAGATCTGTTCCAAGTTCATAGAAATTTCTTCTTACCAACAACTGTTCGAATATGATACTTGTGCTTTGTTGATCTCGTTAAGCACCTTTGGATACAAAGAACTTGATGGACAGTACCTAGAAGGGTCAGCACACTTCTTAAGAGGCCAAAGGAATCTGGCAATGAAGGAGCAAGCATCACAGCTAACCAGTGAAGGAATCATTTCCCCATAAATTTCTTTGGGTACATCATACAACATGAGGGAGGGAATTGTAGTTTTAGACTACTTTATCATAAAAATGATAACCTATCCTTTATTAAAGGAAGGGAAGAATCAGGTTTGAATTTTTACTGGGAAACCTCATCTAGCTAGTTTTATTTTTTTTAAGATGCTCTGTTTTGTATATAAAATTGTAACTTATTCCAATCCCCTGAATTACAAATAAGTGTTCAAAGTAAAGACCTAGTCATGCTGTCTCCTCTACAAACCTCCCTAAAATCAAAGGCTCCTTCTCTCCTTATTGTTTTATCTCTAAAAATTTCAATAAGCTGTTCTGCTGAAATTCAGGTGACACCTGTTTTTATTGTATTCAGGCCACCATTTCTGCAAATGTCTTCATTGGGTTGTCAAAAGGCATTTCAACCATCCAACATGGGTAAAAGTAAACTCAACTGAAATATACATGTTCATAACTGAGACAACTTTATTAAAGAAAAACATAAGTTTAAATGATTTTGTAGTAAGTTCTGCAATCCTGTCTTAATTTTAACCTAGTTAAATTCAGATGATTTATTATATAATATATGTAGATATTAGATAAAAATATCTGGCTACAGTAAATGAGTATATAGTCAGTTGATTGAATTAAGGTTTATTAAATGCCTATTATTTACCAGTCACTATGTTTAACACTAAAAAAGGAAGGTAAATAAAATATGTTAATAGATTTAATTTCTGTAAACTTTTAATTTACGATACTAGTTTTACAATATTCATCTAAAATTTATACCTGAAGTAAGTTTTTGAGAGTTAGGTAATATATCCCATGGCATAAAACAGTCAGGCTAGCTGAAATATGCCCAAGACTTATCCTTGTGTTCTTCATGATACCTTATTTAACTCTCAGAATCTCAAAATCTAAACCGTTAAACTTCAGCAAATATATTCACTTAGTATTTGCAGTATTCTAAGTTGCTATTTTTTATAACATTACACATGGCCATGTTTCAAAACTGAATGGAAGGTAAATAGTTTGGAGTAGTCACACTTCTTTGCATCCTAGATTTTATCAATTGCAAAAGAAGTTGGTTTTAAAGACGTTTAGATGGTTTGGAAGGTTCTCAAGGCAGGTAAATGGAGATGAACAACAAAAAGATGAGAAAAGAAAAACTAGGAAATGATAGACTTTTGATGATTAGAGGAAGGTATATAATGCTAGCAGAGGGAGAAGAAAAGAAAGGTTGACTAGACTTTTAAATAAAGTTGACTCACAAAAGATCTTAAATAGGAAGACTATATGAAGAACTGTGTTTTAAGATCCACCTGACAAGAATGTACAGGTTGAATCAAGAGATACAGGAATAGAAGAGTATGGAAACTATGTCTGAGGACATGTAAATAACTTCATAGTGGTGAAGGCATGGACTGAGTGGCAGTCATGGAGCCAAAAAGAAAGGATACTTCCAACTACTCACTAACTGTCCTGAGATTATATATCTGCAGAGCTTCCAGGCACTGGTCTCCCCTCTAGAAAAAAAAGACAACAATAGAAATTTGAGGAGATGAGCAGAAGACATGCCCCAATGTATGAACACCAAAGGAAATAATCTAATTGTATCAAGGCAAGTGAGATCCCAATAGCAGTACCTCAAGGAACTACTAGGAGGCACAGGAGCAAACCATCAGAATCAGATAAGCCCCTATGAGCCAATATAGGCAAACTTCAGGAAAACAGGGATTATTCTGTTTTTCTGAAGATCTTGATGAAACTAAGGCTATAGAAAAAATATTTCACACCTTTGAAATACTACCTCTTAAGGTGAGATGGATTAGACAAGGAAAGTGAGGCATAGGAAACAGCAGCACAGAATTCAGAGACACTGTATTAATAATTCTATTAAAAGCAAAAAAGCATTATCTTTAAGACTGACATTCCATCAAAAGCTTCAGTATTAGTTAAAAGAAAAAGAATAAAGAAAAAGAGTAGATCTCTTCCTCTGACTTAGCCTGCTTGTCCAAAATAAAGTGTGATCTCAATGGAATTCTATGCCTCCATCAGAAAGAATGACATTGCCCTATTTGTTAGGAAATGGAAAGACTTGGAAAAAATTATATTAAGTGAAGTAAGCCAGGCCCAAAGAAACAGAGGTCCCATGGTTTCCCTTATTTGTAATAACTAGTATATGTCTGAGCCAAGCAGTAAAGGTCAGATAAGTTGATGTTAGGGGAATGAACCCCAAGATAAGTATTCAATTTTTTTTCTTTCATGCAATTGTTTCTAACACATTTATAAGATGAGTTCTATGTTGCCTTATACGTCCCTCCCCCACAGTATAACCCCTGCCTTCACTGTATTTGATGTTCGTATAATTTGTGGAGGGGAAGGGCAAAAACAAATTGTTTAACCAGGGATACAGGTGGACCCATTGCAACAATGAGATGTACAAGTCGTTATGTCAAAAAAACGAACTTTACAACTTTGGGGGAGGGGAAGATCGGGTGGGGGAAGGTGGGGAGAGTATGGGAAGAGATGGGAAGGGGAAACAAAGAGGAGGAAACAATGCTTGATAAGAAATGTACCCGTTATCTTGCCCATGTAATTGTAACTCCTATGTACGGTATTCTTACAATAAAAAATATATATAAAGTGTGATCTGGAAACTGAACTACGATATCTTAAAGAGACTCATCCTGGAAAAAACAGACATTTGGGAAAAATAACTTTTCTTGATAAAATGTGATTAAAGTTTTATTTATCTCATGAATGGACACCTGTCTTGGAGCATGTGGCAAAATTCATCCTTTTAAGGGCTTACCAGACATCAATGACCAAAATTTAACAAATAGGTCAGTCTAGAAGTCTCTGAGCCTAATTGATGAAAGTGTACCTTATGTATTTATCTTTGTTCACACACTTGGTACATTTAATCACTCTTAATAAATATGAGTCAAACCCTCAACCTCCATTTGAGCACAGATATGCAGATAGTTTTAAGATCATGAAGAATTTATGGTCAGATATGCCCATACCCATGGCTGGATTGTGCACTATCTTTCTTTGTTTCATTAACTCTGCTTTACTAATAAACTTTCTTGGCCTTTAATTTGTATCCTCAAATTCTTTTCTGAGACAAATCAGGAACTCAGTATGCAAGGGCCAGGCAGATGACTCCCTGTTGGAGACATCCTCCTTGGGGCATCAAGGATCAGCAATCCTGTAACAATGGAATTATTTTCAGTGTGCTCTTGCTGTGAGTTGCCTGCTGGAACATTACTGTGTAATTTCAAAATGGCTGCCTAAGCAGGTTTTGGTGGCTCAGAGTTCTATTCCTAGCTACTCAGGAGGCTGATCGTAACCATCATGAAGAAGCAAACTCTGTGAGATTCTTATCTCCAATTAACCACCAAAAACCCTAGAACTGGAGCTGTGACTCAAGTTTTAAAATGCTAAACTTGAGTAAAAAAATTCAGGGGCAGACTCCAGGCCCTGAGTTCAAGCCCTAGAACAGGCACAGAAAAAGGTTCCCTGTTTTGACATGTAATTTCTACATTCTAATTTACAGTCATGCATATTTTCTATTTTCCTTGTTTGACTGTCCATTTATGAAACATAATTAGGATCTAGTAAGCTATAAGTAAGGTAGAGCTATACATGTGGTAGATTCTTTTCTGTGACTGATTACCCTTGGCACAAACTGTACAGTGGCATGATCTTCTTAAAAACAGAATAATGATCTTTCCAACTGGCAAACTTGCATAATTAAAGGTATCAGCAGTGCATAGAATTAGCACTTCATGTTTTTTTCCACAGGTTTGGACAGCATCCTTCATCAGCTTGACAGATGGAATTTTTTTAAGTTCTTCATTTTGTTCTCATGTCTATAGCTACACAGTCCCTTTCGAGGACCCCATGGAAGATAAAGAGTCATGGTCCCAGGATAATTGTCTGTAGGCATGATCTGTTAGCTTGTTTTATTATTTATCACCAGAAACTCTTAACTATGTGCCATTAAAGACCAATCTGCCCAATCTGACATAGGAGAGAACTAGTAACAGAGCACACAAGCATTGGCATTTTCTAGCTGGAAATTGAAAAGATGACATCTTTGCTTGCTGGAAAAATTTTCTGAGAACCTCTATGCACTTAGTTCTAGGTGTTACTACCGCAATTATAGATGGTTTGTGCTTGCAGCTGCACATTCTAGCTTTAGTTATCCCTTTAATAATAACTACTAGAGTTCTTGACATGTCACAGACTCTGTCCTTTCATGTTAAAGCTGAATAAACTTGAGAGCTAAAGTCACATGCTTAGTAATAGAATCATATATAGAACAACCTATATAAGTAGATACATGTAGCTTATTAGTAGGCAGAATGATTTATTTTGTTTTCAGATATGTAAGAAAGTCCATAAGGAAGATAGAGCAGAAAAATAATCTATTATTTAACTGTAGGCAGAAGCAAAAGCAATATTCAAATCAGAGGGATAGGTTCTAAAACTATCTGCTATTAGACATTTATCCATGGAATGGTATGATAATATGGCGATTTTTTGGGTCAGTTGTGGGGCCTGAATTCTGGGCCTGTCAAGGTCCCTCAGCTATTCAGCTCAAGGCTAACACTCTGGGAGCCCTGAGTCCTAATAGCCTGCAAGTCTTAACACTGTACTTCCTTAGTGATGGGATAGGAATTTCAGCCTTACTGGACTTAGCATTGATTTCTATGTCTTTTCCTAGAACCTGGCCAAAATTATGATACATAGTTACGGAATTAAAATGTAATGCCGGAGGGGGGACCAAGATGGCGACGGGGCAGTAGGGAAACGCCACAGCTCTCTCCAACCAAAAAGAGAGTTCGAGTTCCAACGCTTAATCTCCCCAAGAGACCTACAACAACAAAAAGACGAACACTCAGAGAAAAACCAGAGGCGGAGAATAACAAAAAAAGAAAGAGAGAAAAAGAAGAATTTCAAAACAGAGAAAAGCGAAGACCCCTCCCCCAACCTTTACTGGCCGCGCGGCAGTGCGCCAAGCCGCCGGCCAGCCGGCCCCGGCGGGGGCTGGGGGGCCCCAGAGACACATCAGAGACACAGGGGGCCGCTTTCAGAACATCAGGTACTGGTTTGCAGAACAGCAGATCGCCAGGAACAGAGAAACCTACCAGCCGGGAGTCTCCACGAGGATCCCACCCCCACCCCTCACTCTCCACCTGAGCAGAGAGGCTCCATCCCGCCAAAGCCGCTCGGCATCAGCAGAGTGACAAAAGGACCTGTCGGCAGACCACCCGGCCCGCCTGATCGCGATCGCAAAGATCCAGCACTCTCCACCCAAGCAGAGAGGTTCCATCCTGCCAAAGCCGCTCGGTGCCAGCAGTGCGACAAAGGGTCCTGTCTGCAAACCACCCGCCCGCCCGATCACGATCGCAACGACCCGGCGGGGTCACTCGGGCCCCAGAGGTACCGAGAAGAAGCTGCCTGAGCGTGGACACTCTTGACCTGACAGCTTCGACAGAGGCAGAGACAGAAAAGAATCACACAGAGCCACCACCGCCCAACCCAGCCCGGATTGCAACAACAACTGACGACCTACACCACACAGAAACAACCAGCTCCAGGGTGAGTACCCCACAGGGGAAGTGTATCCCTCAAGGGAGACCAGAGCTGGAGGGAATCCCCAGACCCTGACCTAGACTCCCTACCCCAGCACCCGGACCACAGGACCCACTAAAACTGGGAACTGTTTGAGAGCTCCACCAGCCCGTGGAGCACACTCAGCTGGCCAGGCTAGAGCAAGAGCACCCCTGGAAGGGAGCTTAAATGCCCAAGCCAGGAACAGCGCCCCTGGGTCAAGACTACCAACAGTAGAAGAAATTTGAACTGTGTCCCCCAGGCTGTATAACCTAGGTGGTATACACATCAGCACAGGCCTAACGAGTGCGCTCCAGGCTGCATAACCTAGGTGCTATACACATCAGCACAGGCCTAACAAGCGCGCTCCAGGCTGGGGCCGGAACCAGGCCCGGGGATCCGGCGCCTGAACAACACAACCAACTCCTCCCAATTGAAGTAAAAAGCTGAGCATACGCCTCAACAGAGGGGAGAAAACCAGGAAACAACACTCCCCCAGGAAGCACGCCTGTGACAACAAAAGACCTGGAGGCCCAGGACAAGAGAAGCCCAAACCCCACCAAAACTCCACCCATATACCCTAGACTGGGAATTGGGCAACACAGGCTGCCAGCACCTGATAGTAAGCAGGAGCTCAGACTGTTAAGGCGGTTCAGCAATAGAGTGATAGTCTTGGATGTATGAGGCCCTGGATCTGATTCCTCAGCATCACAAAAGCAAAAAGGGTCAGAAGTGGTGCTGTGGCTCAAACGGTAGGGTGCCAGCCTTGAGCTGAAAAGCTGAGGGACAGCACCCAAACCTAGAGTTCAAGCCCACAACCAGCCCAAAACAAATAAACAAAAACACATCAGGAGCCCATAGCAGACTCCAGCATTTGGGAGAGTGCATCCAGAGCATCTGTTCTTCACAAGAGCACCCGTAGGAGCAAACACAAGCAGTCTAGGCTGCTCAACCCTTCCAAAGGCGGGAACTGCCAGCAATCTACAGCAGAGAGCTGAGAATCCTAAGTCAGAATAGCAGCTGGAAATAGGCTCCCAACAGAACCCAGATCAGGCACAGACTCTCTCTACCAATACAGAATCAGCAACCAAGCAAAGACAGACACACCAAAACAAAATTGAAGAGCAGTCTCCTGAACCTCCATGCGAAAATCACAGAGAAAAATCACAAGGTTTACTACCACCCAGGACAGCAAGCCCACCTCAAAAGCCAGCAGCCACACAGGGGAGAGCCCCAGTGGGAGCAAAGCAGGAATGGAAGACAAAGGCTACTTCCAAGGGTTGCTGGAGGCAATGACTCAAGAAATAAAGCGAGAAATTGATCAGAAATTGAAAGAGCACAAGGATGAACTATCCAAAGAGATACAGGGTATCAAACAAGAGATGCATGCAAAAATAGAAGCTGCACAAACCTCAGTAAGAAGTGAGATAAACGCCAAATTAGAGGTAATGCATACCTCATTGAGAGGTGAGATCAGTACTCTGAGAACCAACATTGAATCCATAAAGGGATCCATTTCCTCCATGCAAACCACAATAGAAGCCACTGTCAACAGAGTGAATGAAATGGAAGGTAGGGTGTCAGATACAGAAGACAGAATACACCAACTGGACCAAAAAGTGACAGATATGGAAAAATCACTCAAATTAAACCAAAGGGATATTCAAGAGCAAGCAGATAATGCTAAAAAATTTAACCTTCACATAATTGGAGTGGACGAAGGTGAGGAATTCCAGAGCAAGGGAATGCAACACCTATTTAACAATATAATCAATGAAAATTTTCCCCACCTCAAAAACGACCATTTTAACTACATCACAAAAGCTTATCGAACACCCAACAAGCAAGACCCCAGGAGAAACACTTCTAGACACATTATAGTAAAAATGATAGATCTGAATAATAAGGAAACAATCCTGCATGCAGCAAAAATGAAGAAGGAGCTATACTACAATGGGAAAAAAATAAGAATTACTGCAGATCTCTCCACACAAACAATGAATGCAAGAAAAGCCTGGGAAAGCACCATACGAGCCCTGAGAGCCAATAACTGCCAACCCAGACTGATCTACCCGGCAAAGCTAGCATTCACATTTGATGGAGAACTGAAAACTTTTAATAGCAAAGAAAAACTAAATGAATACATAAACATTAAGCCAGCATTACAAAGAATTCTAAGAGGGGGGACACAACCTGAAGAAAGCAGCCAGGAACTGGGGCCTGCCCCAAACAGGCGTTACTCAAAGTCTAACTGAGCAAGCACAGGAGGAAAGGAAAAAAGAAAAACTTAGGAAAACAGAATGGCAGGGACAACAATGCATCTCTCTATACTTTCTCTTAATATAAATGGGCTGAATTCACCAATTAAAAGAAAACGAACTGAGGACTGGATAAGAAAACAAGACCCATCCATCTGTTGCCTTCAGGAGACCCACCTCTCAGCCAAACATACAAACAAACTCAGAGTGAAGGGGTGGAAAAGGATCTACCAATCAAACGCCCCCAGTAAGAAAGCAGGTGTAGCTATCCTGATATCTGACAAAATAAACTTTTCATTAAAATCAGTACAGAAAGACAAGGATGGACACTACATATTAATAAAGGGAACAATCCAAGAGGAGGATATAACCATCATCAACTTATATGCCCCAAATATTGGTGCACCCAGATATGTCAAACAAATGCTCTCAAACTTACAGAATAAAATAGATCCCAATACGATAATACTAGGAGACTTTAACACACCACTCTCACCAAAGGACAGGTCTACCAACCAGAGGATTGGCAAAGAAGCTACCGAATTAAGAGAGGCCATACTTCAAGCGGAATTAACTGACATCTACCGAGTATTTCACCCTAAAACAACACAGTACACATTCTTCTCAGCAGCTCACGGAACTTTCTCCAAAATAGACCATATCATAGTTCATGCAAGGAACTTAAGCAAATACAAAGGGATCGACATAATCCCCTGTATCCTATCTGACCACAGTGGAATCAAGCTAGCTCTCAATAACAAAGCATACCGCAGAAATTTCTCCAATACATGGAAATTGAACAGCACACTCCTTAACAATGCCTGGATAACAGAAGAGATCAGAGAAGAAATAAAGCATTTCCTACAATTCAATGAAAATGAAAACACCTCACAAAGAAACTTGTGGGACACAGCAAAAGCAGTCCTGAGGGGCAAATTTATTGCCCTCAGTGCCCACATCAAGAGAATGGAGACAGACCAAGTAAATAATCTCATGTTGCAATTAAAACAGCTAGAAAAACAGGAAAAAATGGGACCTAAAGCTACTAGAAGAAGCCAGATAACCAAATTAAAAGCAGAGATTAACCAATTAGAAAATCAGAAAACCATAACCAAAATAAACCAAACAAAAAGCTGGTTCTTTGAAAAAATAAACAAAATTGATGGCCCATTGGCTAGATTAATTAAAAAAAGAAGAGAGGAAACCCATATTAATAGGATTAGGGATGCCACGGGAAACATCACCACACGTACCCAAGATATCCAAACAATTCTAACAGACTACTTTCAAAAGCTATACTCTCTAAAGGAAGAAAATCGGGCAGAAATGGATGCATTTTTAGAGAAATACAAGTTGCCCAAACTGAGCAAAGAAGAAGTTAACCAATTAAATAAGCCAATATCCTATAATGAGATACAGGAAGCTATCAAAAGTCTTCCAACAAAAAAAAGCCCAGGACCCGATGGATTCACAGCAGAATTCTATAAGACCTTTAAACAAGAACTAATACCCATACTCCTCAAGCTCTTCAGAGAAACAGAGAAGGAAGGAGCTATCCCAAACTCATTCTACGAAGCCAATATCACACTCATCCCCAAACCAGGCAAAGACCCAACCAAAAAGGAGAATTACAGGCCAATCTCCTTGATGAACACAGATGCAAAGATCCTTAACAAGATTCTAGCTAACAGAATCCAGAAACACATAAAAAAAATAATTCATTATGACCAGGTAGGCTTCATCCCAGAGACACAGGGATGGTTTAACATACGTAAGTCAATAAATGTAATCCAACATATCAACAGAGCCAAGGTCAAGAATCACATGATTATCGCTACAGATGCAGAAAAGGCCTTTGACAAAATTCAACATTCATTCATGCTAAAAGCTCTGGAGAAAATAGGAATAGAAGGAACATTTCTAAAAACAATAAAAGCCATTTATGACAGACCAATAGCCAATATTATACTTAATGGGGAAAAGCTGCAACCAATTCTCCTAAAATCAGGAACAAGGCAAGGATGCCCACTGTCTCCACTCCTCTTCAATATAGTCCTAGAACCCTTAGCCAGGGCAATAAGGCAAGAAAAAGACATTAAAGGGATCTGCATAGGGAAAGAAGAAGTTAAACTATCCCTTTTTGCAGACGACATGATACTATACCTCCACGATCCCAAAAACTCCATCCCCAAACTCTTAGAAATCATAAATCACTTCAGCAAAATAGCAGGATACAAAATAAACCCACAAAAATCAGTTGCCTTCCTATACACTGATAATGTACAGGAAGAGAGGGAAATAAAGGGAGCAACCCCATTCACAATAACCTCCCGAAAAATAAAATATTTAGGAATTAACCTAACCAAAGATGTAAAAGAACTATTTAATGAGAACTATAAAAAGTTAAAGAAAGAAATTGCAGAAGACACTAGGAAATGGAAAGACCTCCCATGCTCCTGGATAGGCCGACTTAATATAGTAAAGATGGTAATACTTCCAAAACTAATATACAAATTCAACGCAATTCCTATTAAAATCCCAATGACGTACATCACTGAAATACAGAAAACAGTCCAAAAATTCATATGGAACAACAAAAGACCTAGAATAGCCAAAACAATTCTAGGGGATAAAGACAATAAGGGAGGGCTATCCATGCCGAACTTCAAACTCTACTACAGAGCTATAATAACAAAGACAGCATGGTACTGGCACAAAAACAGACCCGAAGACCAATGGAACAGAATAGAAGATCCAGAAATAAACCCACAGGCCTACAGCCAGCTGATATTCGACAAAGGAGCCAAAGACATACAATGGAAGAAACACAGCCTCTTCAACCGCTGGTGCTGGGAAAACTGGGCAGCCACATGCAGAAAACTAAAAGTGGACCCCAACCTATCACCATGCACCAACATTAACTCAAAATGGATTAAAGACCTTAACATTAAACCTGAATCTCTGAAACTACTGCAGGACAGAGTAGGAGAGACACTTGAACTAATAGGCACAGGAAGGAACTTCCTGAACAGAGTCCCAGGGTCACAACAAATTGGAGAGAGACTCGACAAATGGGACTACCTTAAAATAAAAAGCTTCTGCACAGATAAAGCTATCGCAACCAAGCTAGAAAGACAACCAACTAATTGGGAAAAAAATATTTACCAGCAATATATCAGACAAGGGGTTAACATTCTGTATATACAGGGAACTCAAGAAACTAATCCCTCCCAACCCTAACAAACCAATTACTAAATGGGCAAGGGAACTAAAGAGGGACTTCTCAAATGAAGAAATAAAAATGGCAAAGAAACACATGAGGAAATGTTCATCATCCCTGGTGGTGAAGGAAATGCAAATAAAGACAACCCTGAGATACCACCTTACCCCAGTCAGAATGTCCCACATCCACAAATCAGCCAACGACAAATGCTGGAGGGGATGTGGAGAACGAGGAACGCTATTACACTGCTGGTGGGAATGTACACTCATACAACCACTTTGGAAAGCAGTCTGGAGGGTCCTTAGAAAGCTAAAGATTGACCTCCCTTACGACCCAGTCATACCACTTCTAGGCATCTACCCTGAACAACAGGAACCAATATACAAGGACACGTGCACCTCCATGTTTATTGCAGCACTGTTCGCAATAGCTAGGATATGGAAACAACCTAGATGCCCCACCACAGATGAATGGATCCAAAAATTGTGGTATCTATACACAATGGAATATTATGCAGCCATTAGAAATGACAAAATAATGGCATTTGCAGGGAAATGGATGGAGCTAGAAGGAATCATGTTGAGCGAGGTAAGCCAAGAACGAAGAGACAAACAGTACATGGTCTCCCTGATAAGTGGATGATGAATCCAAAATGTTAGGTGATATGACAAAACTAACAGGACTTAAGAAACAAAGAACTCCCACTCATCTGGTTGAACCACTACTAAATATCCCCATGCTGCTGATCACATATATGGTATATAACATATGAGCACCGTTATATATTACAGACTGTGATAGACAATTTGCTCCAGGAAAGTTAGAATGAACTTGTGACTTTAAATGAGCATCATTATTCCACAATACTGTGAATTTCTGGAAATTAAGTAATCACTTAATCACAATCAAAAAAAAAAAAAGAACCTTGGGGAAGGGAGGGAGGGAGGGGATGGTAGGGGGAAAACAATGGAGGGGGTAACAATGTTCAAGAGGAAGTGGAAGTGTACTCATTACCTCACTCATGTAACTGTAACCCTCTGTATAGTATCTTTACAATAAAAAAAAATACAAAAAAAAAAAAGAACTTACATAATATTAAAAAAAAAATAAATAAAATAAAATAAAATGTAATGCCATCTTAAGAAAGTCATTTAGGGCTCTGGGAATGTGACTTCATGGTACAGTGATTGCCTAGCATGCATGAAACTCTAGGTTAAATTCTTCAATACCACATAAACAGAAAAAGAAACACTGGAAGTGCTGCTGTGCCTCAAGTAGTAGAGTGCTAGCCTTGAGCAAAAAAAAAAAATGTCAGGATAATTCCCTAGCCCCAGGGACTAGTTTAAGCCCCAGGACTGGCAAAAATAAATAAATAAATAAATAAATAAATAAATAAATAAATAAATAAATAAATAAATAAATAAATAAATAAACAAATAGATAAATAAATAAATAGATAAATAAAACAAAGACAACATTTAGTTAGTAAATGCAAAATAAATAACCCATACTGGGAATATATAATTGCTCCTTTCATACTGATACCTGACAATAGTCTCTAATTCATGTACTTTACCTATATTAGGATACTGTGTTAAAAAAAAAAAAAGATTTTTTCATTAGGTCACAGCAATTAATGCCAGGAATGTGGTTCGATATCAGGTGAAGATTAATTCTGGAAATTCAAAGATTCCAGGCTTTGAGTGATCACTGCTAATCACAATCAAAAGGGTAGTCTAAGTGAGATTTGGAAATCTTTTTGGTCAGTCATGGCACCAAAAAGGCAAAGGCTAATTAGCAGTTGTGACAGAAGAGAACGAATGACTCCAGATGGAAGGAATAAATGATAGTAATTAAGGTATACCAGAAACTGTTCTAAGGAACTATTTTTGGTTATTGAAGAACTAATTATCAACTAGGCTTATTCCTCATTGCCTTTAACATTCTAAATCTCTTAGGCTAATTCTTAATCTCTGTATGATATATGTCTCTCCTTCTATATTGTTCTTTCATGTAATCACTATTAAAGGGATCAGATCCAATGAAGAATGAATCAGAGACCCTGCAGGTGCATCTGAAAATGTTCATATCCTGTGTCAAATGTTAGAACATCTTTGAATCTAGTACATAAACAGTCTGAGCAGTCAGTCTAGTGGATATCATTGGAGAAATTCAGGTCACATTTTTTCCAGCAAATCTTATCCCTTATAATAAATGACAGCCTCCTGTGTCAGCCTCCTATTAATATGACAAAGTACTTTATAAAATCAACTTAAAAGAAGAAAATATTAATCTTGGCTTCTGATTTTATACATTTCAGTTTATGTTTCTTATCCTCATTGCTTTGGATTGGTGGTGGCACTGTACCCCATGTCAGGAACATTAGATGGAGCATGTGTTCATAGAAGCCAGCAAGTAAAGAAGAGGAGGAATAGGAGTGGGGGAGGAAGAAAGAGGAGGAGGGGGAGAGGGAGAGGAAGAGTGAGAGGGAGAAGAAAAAATAGACGGAGACAGAGAAGAAAAAGAAGGAAGAGGAGGAAAGGACTTTGATCTTAATGTCCTCTTTGATCACAATTTCTCAGTGACCAAATCTCTGTGCCCACTTGAAAAGATTCACTACCTCTTTATGGCAACATAGTGAAAGCTAATTATTAATCCCAATACTTTATGATTTCAGATTTAATTTCTAGAGTGGTGGGTAAATATTTCTATACAATTGTGATAACTTCTGTTCCTAAATATTTACTTGAATTAATCAGAGGATCTATTTGCCATGGAGTTGGTTTGGTTATACAATTGTTGGAGAGATGAATGACATATTTAGAATGCAAATACATTTTATTTAATAGATAAAGAAGCTTCAAGAGATGTCATTTTGTGATTTTCAAAAATGACTATTTTGATGGAGTTCCAGGAGGATGGCAGAGGAGAAGCTGGAGGCTAAACAAGCTCTTGCATAGAAAGCAGTTTTAGTGTTCCAGTGAACAGTCCTAAAACGAGAGAATCACACCAAGTGTGCCATCACAGTGCAGAGAGTTAGGCCAGAGAGGGAAAATCCAGGCAAGGAGACAGCTGTGGTAGCAGTGGCCATAGCCGCCATACTTGCAACACAGAGAGTCCAGGACAAAGGTGTCAGATGCGGCAGGTGAGCGGATTCTACTCAACACCAGCAAGAACCAGCAAGGAGTAGACATCTTCATCCTGCACTTCGCAGACCAGAGATGATCCAGGAACTAAGACTCTGGTGTGAGTAGAAGCCTGACATCCTCACTCCTTCTCAGGGAGCAGAGGAGGGAAGGCCACCCCTCCTCCCCATTAATACATAGTTGTTTGATGTTGAAAAGATATATCTATTGAACTAGATTGTATCTGCAGACTTTTGACTGTGCAACTACAGACTTTGGTTGATGCTTGCCTTAAAATAGTGTGCTAACACAAAACTGGTGTTACTTTCATCCCAAATGGGCAGAGCAATCCGGAAAAACACAAGAAAAATGGCAAGTCTGTGTATCTCAACTCCCACTCATAATCAGGGGACAGAACAGATAATGAATAATCCAGAGGAGAGTTCCCAAAAAGCTCTACAAACACTACTGGTAAACACGGTAAATGAAAAGATTGAAAACCTGCAAAGGACTCTGTATGAGCATGATAGGGAGAGAGAGGAGGAAAAACAAACTTTAAATGCAGGAATATCAGAAGCATGAGGAAGCTACTCAGAGATTGATACAGGAATTGTGTGAGCAACTTGAGAACACTCAAAAAGAAAGTCAGGAATGGCATGAGCAGGTTGAGAACACTCAAAGAGAACTACAGGAAGTGCGTGAATGTGAGGAAGCTAATCAGAGAGTAATACAGGAATTGAGAGAGCAGGATGAGAATACAGAAAGATCACTAAAGGGATTCATGGAATACATAAACACAGAGCTGAAGGAAGTCAGGGAGACCACAAAGGGAAT
Source organism: Dipodomys merriami (assembly GCF_024711535.1). Lineage (NCBI taxonomy): Eukaryota > Metazoa > Chordata > Mammalia > Rodentia > Heteromyidae > Dipodomys > Dipodomys merriami. The sequence goes on along the minus strand of NW_027202562.1, from coordinate 109,289 downwards.
GCTGAATGGAACACAACAGAAGGAATGGGAGTCCAAGGAAACCATAACCAATCAACTAAGTGATTTGAGAATAAACACTGAGCACCAAATTAAGGAAGAAAAGAAGTTCATACAAGATCTAAAACAAAGCTCCAACAAAGAATTTGAAGCCATGAAAGCCGACCAAGTAGAAGGAAAAGAAATAAGAAACAAAGTAGAAAGCCTTGATAATAGGTTAGACCATGCAGAAGATCGAATTTCAGGGATTGAAGACAGCCTAGCTATTATAGAGAAAGAACATACAACCATCCAAGACAAATCCAAGAAATATGATAGATCTATTCAACACTTGGAAGACACAATCAGAAGACTTAATCTGAGGATAATGGTTGTAGAGGAGCACATAGAGACAGAAGTTAATGTTCTAGGAAATTTGTTTAACAGGATCCTAGCAGAGAACTTCCCAAACATGCAAAAAGAAAGGCCTATTCAGATACAAGAAGCTTTTAGAACTCCAAATAGACCAGACCAGAATAGGACATACCACTGCCCCATTATAATCCACACAGGATCAATTCAGACCAAAGAAAGGATCCTTAAAACTGTCAAGAACAAAGTATCAATCACCTATAAAGGGAAACCAATTAGAATCACTTCAGATTTATCAGCAGAGACAATCAAAGCAAGAAGAGCCTGGAATGATGTATGCCATGCCCTAAAGACAAACAACTATCAACCAAGAATTCTGTATCCAGCTAAACTTTCCTTCATAGCCTCAGGTCAAATAAAAACCTTCCATAGCAAAGAAAAACTGAAACAATATATCTCCACCAAACCAGCCCTACAAAAGATTCTTAAAGATGGCCTGCACATAGAAAACCAATAAGACCACAATAAAGGCCAAGAAACCTCACCCAAACTGAGAATCCAAGAACCATAGGAATAACCCAGTTGCCGCAACCCCCAAGAAGGTGGATAAAATGGCAGGAACTCCCAAATACCTCTCAGTCCTATCTCTCAACATTAACGGACTTAAGTCTCCAATTAAGCGACATAGACTGTCTAGTTGGATTAAAAAGCAAGATCCTTCTATCTGCTGCCTTCAGGAGTCACAACTTGCCCATAAAAACAAACACATTTTCAATATGAAAGGCTGGAACAAAATCTACCAAGCAAATGGCCCCCATAAACAGGTGGGAGTTGCAATCCTAATATCAGATAACATAGACTTCAAATTAAAATTAGTGAGAAGAGATAAAGAAGGTCGCTACATACTAATTAAGGGATCTCTCCTTCAGGAGCATATTACAATCCTAAATATCTATTCGCCAAAAAAACAGAGCACCCAAATTTAACCAAGAAACCCTACTATAACTCAAATCCCACATAGATCCAATGACATTAATTGTTGGGGATTTTAACACACCACTTTCCCCACTAGATAGATCAACTCTGCAAAAACTCAACAGAGAAATCACAGACCTAAACAACTGCATAGATCAATTAGACTTAACAGACATCTACTGAATATTTCACTCAGCAGCATCAGAATGCACGTTTTTCTCAGAAGCACATGGAACATTTTCCAAAATAGACAACATTTTAGGCCACAAAGCAAACTTGTCCAAATTCAGAAACATTGAAGTTATACCTTGAATTCTCTCAGACCAAAAGGGAACAAAATTAGAACTCAGCACCAAAAGCCACCAAAGAAAATCCTGTAACACATGGAGGCTTAAAAACACACTGCTGAATCATGAGTGGGTCATGGAAGAGATTAGAAAGGAGATTCAAATGTTCATGATATTCAAGAAAAATGAACACAAAAATTACCAGCTCCTCTGGGACACAGCAAAGGCAGAACTTAGAGGCAAGTTTATAGCTCTGAGTTCCTACATCAACAAATTGGAGAGATCTGAAACCAACAATTTAATGAGACATCTGAGCCTCCTTAAAAAGAGAAGCAAGAAAAGACCCAATCCAGTAGATGGAAAGAAATAATTAAAACTAAATCAAAATTAAATGAATTAGAACACAAAAAATCATACAAAGAATCAACAAAACGAAGAGTTGGTTCTTTGAAAGAATTAACAAAATTGACAGACCCTTGGCAAATCTTCTCAGAAAAAGAAGAGAACATACCCAAATAAATAAACTCAGAGATGAGAATAAAAACATCACCACAGAAACAACCAAGATTCAGAACATTATACTGGAATACTTCTCAAAACTTTATGCTAATAAGTTTGAGAACTTGGCAGAAATAGACTTTTTCCTAGCAAATATTGACATGTCAAAACTAAACCAAGATGAGTTAAACCATCTTAACAGGCCCATATCAAGCATTGAAATAGAAACAGCAATAAGAGACCTCGCATCTAAGAAAATCCCAGGACCAGATGGCTTTACAATGGAATTCTACAAAGCCTTCAAAGAAGAGCTCACACCAATACTCCTCCAACTCATCAATGAAACTGAAAGAGAAAGTTCACTACCGTACTCATTCTATGAAGACATCATAACCCTCATCCTAAAACCAGGCAGGGACTCATCAAAGAAAGAGACCTATAGACTCATTTCTTTGATGAACATTGATGCAAAACTTCTCAACAAAATTCTGGCCAATCGACTTCAATAATTCATCCAAAAAATCATACACCACAATCAAACAGGATTCATTTCAGGGATGCAAAGCTGGGTCAATATACACAAATCAATAAATAAATTCATCATATTAACAGGAGCAAGGATAAGAACCACATGGTTATCTCAATAAATGCAGAAAAAGCATTTGACAAGATCCAACACTCCCTTATGATGAAGGTTCTGGAAAAATTAGGAATCCATGGAACATTCCTCAATACAATAAAGGCTGTATATGACAAACCTACAGCCAGCATTATACTTAATGGTGAAAAACTAGAACCATTTCCTCTTAACTCAGGAATGAGACAAGGATATCCACTCTCTCCACTTCTCTTCAATCTAGTATTAGAATGCCTAGTTACAGCAATAAGACAAGATGCAAACATAAAATGGATCCAAATAGGGAAAGAAGAAGTAAAACTCTCCCTCTTTGAAGATGACATAATCTTGTATTTAAAGAATCCCACAGAATCCACTCCAAAATTACTCGAGCTGATTCAAAATTTTGGTAAAGCAGCAGGGTATAAATTTAACCCTCAAAAAATCAATGGCTTTTCTGTATTTCAACAATGAGAAAAGTGTGGCTGAAATTAGGAAAGCAACTCTATTCGTAATATTCCCACATAAAATAAAATACCTAGAAATTAACTTAACCAAAGAAGTGAAGGACCTCTATGATGGAAACTTTAAAAACTTGAAAAAGGAAATCAAAACAGAACTTAGGAGGTGGCAAAAAAAAAAAAAAAAAAAAAACCTCCCATGCTCCTGGATTGGAAAGATCAACATCGTGAAAATGGCAATACTTCCCAAGGCTATCTACAAATTCAAGGCTATACCTATCAATATTCCAACCTCATTCTTCAAGGAAATAGAAGAAGCAATCCAAAAATTCATATGGAACAATAAAAGACCCCGAATAGCAAAAACAATCCTCAACAGAAAGAACAGTGCTGAAGGAATATCAATACCAAATTTCAAACTCTACTATAAAGCCATAGTAATCAAAACAGCTTGGTACTAGCACAAGAACAGACCTCATGACCAATGGAATAGAATTGAAAACCCCGAAATGAACCTACAGACCTATAGCCATCTAATCTTCGATAAGGGAGCAAAAAAAAAAATAGAATGGAAGAAAGATAGCCTCTTCAGTAAATGGTGCTGGCAAAATTGGTTACCTACTTGTAGAAAACTAAAGCAAGATCCTTATATATCACCCTGCACCAGAATCAACTCCAAATGGATCAAAGACCTCGGAGTCAAAGCAGACACTCTGAAAACATTACAGGATGGAATAGGAGAAACCCTAGGTCTCCTTGGCACAGGCCAAAATTTTTCTGAATAGAGACCCAGAAACACAACAAATCAAAGAAAGGTTGGAGAAATGGGATTGCATGACACTGCAGAGCTTCTGCATGGCAAAGGACATAGCTAGCAAGATCAATAGAAAGCCCACAGATTGGGAGATCTTCACTAACCATACAACAAACAAGGGTTTCATATCTAAAATATACCTGGAACTCTCAAAAGTAAATCCAACAACAACAAATCTTCAAAGAAACAACTGCCCAGTAAATAAGTGGTCTAAAGACTTAAAGAGAAACTTCTCTGAAGAGGAAAGAAGGATGGCCAATAGACACATGAAGAAATGCTCAATCTCCCTAGCTATAAAAGAAATGCAAATCAAAACAACATTGAAATACCACCTCATCCCAGTTAGAATGGCTATAATCAAGAACTCTAATAACAACAGTTGCTGGAGGAGATGGGGACAGAAGGGAACTCTACTGCATTGTTGGTGGTCGTGCAAAGTTGTTCAACCACTTTGGAAAGTAGTATGGAGGTTCCTCAAAAGACTCCACATAGAGCTCCCCTATGATCCAGCAATCCCACTTTTTGACATTTACCCAAATGTTCACAAACAAGACCACACTAAAGCTACCAGCACGACTATGTTTATTGAAGCCTTATTTACCATAGCTAAGATATGGAACCAACCCAGATGCCCCTCAGTAGATGAATGGATCAAGAAAATGTGGTATATATACACAATGGAATTCTGTTCCTCCATCAGAAAGAATGAGATTGCCCCATTTGTTAGGAAATGGAAAGACTTGGGGAAAAAAATTATATTAAGTGAAATAAGCCAGCCCCAAAGAAACATAGGTCCCATGGTTTCCCTTATTTGCAATAGCTAGTATATGTCTGAGTCAAGCAGAAAAGATCAGATTAGTTGGTGTTAAGGAAATGAAGCCTAAGATATGTATTTAAATTTTTTTTCATATGATTGTTTCTAACACATTTATAAGATGATTTCTATGTTGCCTTGTACGTTCCTCCCCCACGGTATAACCCCTGCCTTCACTGTATTTGATGTTGTCATAATTTGTGAAGGGGAAGGGAAAAAACAAATTGTTTAACCAGGGAATCAGGTGGACGCATTGCAGCAATGAGATATACAAGTCGTTATGTCGAAAACGAACTTTACAAGTTTGGTGGGGGCAGAGGAGGATTGGGGGGAGGGCCGGCGGGAGAATGGGAAGTGATGGGAAGGGGAAACAAAGGAAGAAGCTACAATGCTTGATAAGGAATGTACTCATTATCTTGCCTAGGTAATTGTAACCCCTCTGTACAGTATTTTCAAACACACACACACACAAAGAAAACAAATTAGAACAATCTTGAATCAGTACTAATGTTGCAACACTAGGTCCTTGAAAAACAGGAGCAGGCCTAACCAAAACCCAGTAGACAGAAATAATACAAATTCGATTAAAGAAGTAAATAAATTAGAGTCTCAAAAAAAACATACAAGAAATCATAATTGACTTTTATATACTAGTAGCTCACAAATTCACTCAATGAATATCAATGTAGATATTTTTAGAAATAGACTCAAGCAGCCCAAACCAGTGAACAAAAAAATATCTAGAATTCTAAGAAACAACATTCTGTTTGAGTTTTAAAATTTTTCTCTGTTGTTATTATTAAGGTGATTTATAGAGGGATTACAATTACATAAGTCATGTAATGAGTACATTTCCTTTTATAGAATATCTTCAGTTCCCTCACTTGTTCCTCATCCCTCCCTCCTGTCCCCATCCATGTGTTAAATCATCAATGTTCAATGAACTCCACTACTGCAATTTTCACCCTTTTCCCTAAAGCTCTGTGCCCACCTCCCACCTTCCTGAAGACGTACAATGAATATACCATGCATATGGTAAAGAAGACAGAATCATCACATGCTATAACGAACAACAAACACAAAAACAAAAAAGGAGTCTTTTGTTTCCATATCTCATACTTTGAGTACATATATCATGTTATATAAATATAATTGTTTTTATCATAAAATCAATTCAGGAATTAAGGTGTGATAACTTACAATGTTGCTTTCTATTTAATAATTCTTTTTGTTTTAACATTAAAGTTGTCGTGAAGTTGAAGTAATAATGAAATTTGAATGTTCAGATTTAAAGTTAAAATTTCAAAATGTCTAACAGTTCCATTTTGGCAACCAAAATGAAAAACAGTGATGTTTTATTCTCATGAATGTCATTATTTCATGGGCCAAAAAGGAAAATAAATGCAATATTAATTCAGTGGATATAAGAAATCAAATACTTATGCAATGCCTCAATTCCATAGATTATGAGATCTATTGATAAAAGTAATAAAACTTGTAAAGTTGGTTTTTGGACATAACATCTTGTACATCTCATTGTTGCAATGGGTCCACCTATATGCTATTAAAACAATGTGTTTTTTTTCCCTTCCCCTCCAGAACTTATACCAATGGGGAGATGGAAAAGGATGGGAAGGGGAAATAAAGGAGAAGGCAAAAATGCTTGATAAGAAATGTACTCATTACCTTATCCATGTAATTGTAACCCCTCTGTACGGTATTTTCACAATTAAAAAATAAATAATAAATAATTTTAGAAACCCAGGACTGGCAAAAAAATTTTATTTTAAGAGAAAAAGACTAATAAAACTTGTTTTAAGTAGATTACTTAAGACATGAAGCAAGTGATAATTTTCTTTTCTAGGTGAAGTTGATATAGAAATCAAAGCGCAAAGATTCCAGAGTTCTGTGTGCTTGATATATGTCGATTTACACATATGCTTGACTCATCTCAACGTTATTTGAAGATAACTGAGAACAGGACTAGAATAAAAAAAGTCACTCAAATGTTGAGCTTTATTTTGTGACTAAATATGTCTTTTTATATCTATTTATTTTATTTGAATAATGTGGTAAATTTATTTAGGTCACATCAACAATAATGAGAAATAAACAGCCCCTAGCTCCTTAAAAGACAATAAGACAAAAAGGAAACAACAAAGAAAAAAATTGAACCTCATTTTGCACGTGGTCTTTGTATACTGTGGTGCTTTGTAATTGTGGATTATGTGCTATCACATAAATTTGGGCTCAAATTACAAGGACTACTGGAAGAAATTTTCAAAATCTAGAGCAGCTAACACAGCTGTGCAGTTGTTTGTGGGTTTCACTACAGTAGCAGCTGGGCATAAACTGTACAAAGGAAATAATTCTTCTGCTTTGCAGGCAAGAATGTGATGAAAAGCATACTTTTATCTTGTTAGATGAAATAAGAAAACCACACTTTAAAAGCTTACTAAACGATCATCCCTTTAAAGAACAGTACCATTTTTAAGGCACTCTAGATAATTCAAGTCTTTCATCCCCCCACAACCATTACTGCCAGTCACAAATCATTGCCAAGTGAATTTCCAGTTCTTTTTGATGTTTCAAATGGCTTAGGAGTAACACCAACAATAATTCAAGTTGTTGAGAATATTTAATTTAGAATACGCAAACAAATCAGATTCAACTCCATAGCGTAACCTTTAGGAAAAATGAATTAAGGAATATGGCATGTCCTTTGTAATTTAATATTAGACATGATGGCAAAATGCCGGAAACAGACTCTGCAAGAAGGAAACAGAAGTCTTTGATAAGATATATTAAAGATTACCTAGGGACAAGTAATTTTACCTACATTTTCTATTATATGATAGCATATTTTTGTCTGCTAATCAGAGACTCAGAAAGATTTTTAATTATTATATGAAAAATGAATCATCATGAATGAATGAAATCAGGGAGTAAATGGCTCAGGAGCTGGATGGTTCTTTTAAATATTCTCATTATTTTGAATGATCTGGTATTTTTGTATGTGTGGAATTATGAATGTATTTTATATCTGGGCAGGAAAGTTTGATTATTAGATCATTGTCTGATACTCAATGTCAGGAACCTAACCTGAGTCAGAATGGTAAATATGTGTGTGTGTGTGTGTGTGTGTGTGTGTGTGTGTGTGTGTGTGTGTGTGTGCGCACGTGTGTGTGTGTGCACGTGCGCACGTGTATGCCTGCAAATCTGTATTTAGAAGGATGAATCTTATTTCTCTCAAGGTATATACTTAATTGTATTAGTTATACTACATTACTGACAGCAGATAAAGGTAATTAACATTTTGGGCCATATGTTTATGTTTCTATGATTGCATGAACAAACTAAAAAGTTATGTTTGGGGTATGATTTTTGTGGAAGGTCAGTAGAAAATATAAACATTTGGAATCTTGAGAAAGGTACAATGGCAATTATTTCAGTGTAGATCAGTTTTAGACAACACTTGAAAGGATATGTAATCCTATATGAAAATGCAACATTTATTGATTTTCCAAAGCTACACTATTCTATAAATTTGTAGGAAATTTAAATTATGGAAACATAAAAGTAATGTGATTGTTTATTGCATACAGTTTTACACTTTAGTTTTGTCAAATCAAACTACCATTTATTTCTACTGTATAGGAAGGAAAACCCTAAATATTAGAGTTTGTGCCATATTTGACATTGGGAAGGTCTGTCTGTATCAATGTTTATTTCTTTTGTTTCTGCTTTCCTATTCATAGCTCTGTTTCTCATAGTATTCTAAGGACTTTTTCTTTCTCCCAATTTGGGCTTGAACATACCTCATATTCTCTGTTTGTTAACAATAATCAGTCTACCATTTGAACCATGTCTCCAGCCCAGAAATTTTTATCGTTAATTGGAGATAGTATTCATGAATTTTCCTACTAGCCTGAAAAGCATTATCCCCCATGTCTCATCCTTCTTAATCACTAGCATTGTAGAGATGAGTCATGGACCCCAAGAGTCAATGACTTTTCATGTCTTATAGATTCCACATTTGTTATTAATTGTAATAACACACTACCACAGATTGGGTAGCATTAACACTGTAAATACATTGCCTCTGAGTTGGTGGAACTAAAACTCCAAGATCAGAGTTGGCTTCTTCAGAGTCCTCTTTCCTTGGAATATTCAAGGCCTTCTGCTTTTCTTGGAGGAGACTTCAACTTAAATGCTACCTTTGAGATTCTGTTTCCAAATGCAGTCACTTTCTAAGGAAATGGATTTTTTATCTTTAGTGTGATTTCATTGGGACAGTATCCAACACATAACATATTAGTTAACGGATAGGAGAAAAGCTCTGATAGGAAATTATTTGGTTTGGGCATGGAAGTTATGGCATATTTTTTAAAAAATACCAAAAGAGGTAAAGGTTTTATTAGAGCTTGTAAAAAGTGTGTGAAATCTTGACCTTAGACATGCCAAATTCTTGCCCTGTCACACACTTAAATGCCTAGCAGTGCTGGAAGATTGAACCCAAAACTCTATACTTGTGAAACAGCATCTCTACTACTGCCATAACTGCAGAATGTAATTTGATTGCTTATTTTCAGGTACTATCACCATGCCTGGGCGTGCTTGAACAAGCAAAACACATTGCACCCAGCAAATGGTTAGAGTTTCTGAAACTTTTTTTGTCTGTGCTTGCCTGGAACTGGAATTCTCTAATCTATGTTTTCCAGGCAGATAATATTACAGGTTTGAGCCACTTTATCCAGTAAAAATATACAATTTCAAAATATCTTGATATTGCCTATATTTGTGCTTAACATATATAGCTAACCTTCATTTTCTCCCTCTTTTGTTTAGTACTCTGAGTTGAAAACATTGGCTTTCTTGATATACTTGGCTTCGTTTTCAATGGAATCCTATCAGAATCAAAAAAAGTCCTAAAAGTTTATGTTAAAAATCATGGAAAAGAAGGTTTCAGGTTGGAAAAAAAAACACTGATCCTTAAGTTATAAATGCAGTATATTTACAGGGTTAGTCAATGCTTTCTGAAGTATGAGAAGAGAAGGAAGGCAGAAATGTGAACGATGTCAGGTCTCTGTAGAAATTCTGTAGTTGTCACTTCATGTTATCTTCCTTCCTTAAAGCTTGCTTTATTAAAAGCCTCTGGGTGTATATTGGTTGGACTGATTGGTAACCTTACCTAGGAAATGAAGCTGGTTTTAGAAGGCAGATTGTGTGGTAAATAAAGGAATGATGAGAATGAGCACAGATATTGTCACAGAATGAGCTGACCAGTTTCAGCTTCTGAACAGAATAACAAAGCAAAGTTTCAAGTATATTTATCCACATTGGAATATATATATATAGAGAGAGAGAATACAGAATATATAGATATAGATAGATAGATATGTAGATAGATAGACAGACAGATAGATAGATAGATAGATAGATAGATAGATAGATAGATAGATAGATAGATAGATAGATAGATAGATATAGATAAATAGATAGAGATAGATAGATAGATAGATAGATAGATAGATAGATAGATAGATAGATAGATAGATAGATAGATAGATAGATAGATAGATAGATAGATAGATAGATAGATAGATAGGTAGATACATGTACATATAAATATATATACATACATGAAAAAGTAAATCTCCAGTAGAATATAGAAAAACTTGGCATGACAAATATTAAACTATATCAAACTGATTGCAGGAAAGGTACAGTAAATATCAATAGTTTAGCATAGATTTTGCATACATTTTGTAAAGGCTGAACATTCTTTATTATAAACTTTACAAATATCCATATTATGTTTTAAGGGTTTTTTTTACTGTGAAAATACAATAAAGAGGGGTTAAAATTACATGGGCAAGGTAATGAGTATATTTCTTATCAAGCATTGTTGCCTCCTCCTTTGTTTCCCCTTACCATCCCTACCTATCTCCCCTACCCCGCTCCCCACTCCTGTGCCAAAGTTGTAAAGTTCGTTTTTCTACATAACGTCTTGTACATCTCACTGTTGCAATAGGTCCATCTGTATCCCTATTTAAACAATTTGTTTGTTCCCTTCCCCACACACACACACAAATTATACCATCATCAAATACAATGGAAACAGGGTTACTTTTTTTTAATATATTGTAGTAAGAGCATCTACACAATGCTGGAAATTGGAATTACACAAAATATGCAACATGGTTAGGCACTGGTAGTTCAAGGATGTAATCTTAGCTAGTTAAGAGATTGAGATCCGAAGATCACTGTTCAAAGCCAGCCTAAGTAGGAAACTTCATTAGATTCTCATCTCCAATTAACCACCAGGGGAAATGGAGTTCAGTTCAGATTGTATGTCAAGCTCTGGCCTAGAACACAAAAGCACCATCCAGGTCCTGAGTTTAAGCCCTAGGACTAACAGAAACAAAAACACAAAATACAATATGGAGTTAGATATTTTATAATGAAGCACATTTTAATATATTCTACATTGTTAGAAAGACTAGACTTCTGTGTTAGCTTAATAACCTACCATAATAATGATATTGTCCATTTATTAAGCAGCTTACTCAGATTTACAAGTTCGAAGGTTTCAGGGTATGTTCAGTTGGTTTTATTGCTTTGGTGGCCTGTGACAAGACAATGTGAAAGTGGAGAGTATGTCAAAGAGAAAAGTTTTTGACTTAGAATGATTAAAGATAAAAGAAGAAAGAAGATGAGAGTCTATGTTCTCATGGGTTTCACTCTGAAGAACTTAATCTCCAGAGGAAATATTCAGGTATTCTCAGGAAATGGTAAATCATTTTTCTTTAACACAGGTCTTTCTGGGGCATTCTAAATTCAAATGGCAACATCTTCACCAATGATGATGACTTGTCCAGGGGTGGAAGCAGCTAGATATTACTATAAATTCAAGTCAGATCTCAGCAGACAATATTTTATGGAATTCCTATTAAAATATTTCCTTGCAGACTGCCTGGGTCTTTATACTACACGTGTTTGTATGTGTGTATGTGTGTATTTGAATAAATATATAGCAACTGTTGGCAATGAAGATGGATATGTGTTTCTTTTATCAAAGAAACAAACATATGAAATGGTAGCCTTTATATATAAAACCTTAATAGTAACAATAAAATTAATATTATTACTATTATTATTTTTTGATGGCTGTAGGGCTTGAACTCTGGGTCTGGGCATTGTCCCTCAGCTCTGCAGCTCAAGGCTAGCACTCTACTACTTGAGCAACAGTGCCACTTCACATTTTCTGAACCTTTAGTTGGAGATAAGGGTCTCACAGACTTTCCTGCCTGGACTGGCTTTGAACAGAGAACCTCAATTCTCAGCCTCCTTAGTAGCTAGGATTACAGGTGTGAGCCACTGGCACCCGGCAGTAAAGTTATTTTGAAAAAGAAAAAAATCCCACAATTGTATACTGAAAAAAAATCACAATCTGGCAAGTGTATCTCTAATGTTGTTATGTCAAGTAACCATAGGCAGCAATCATTTTTAGATCTCACTATGCCCTGTCCAATGCCAGATAATATTTCATTAATTTACTTTAATTTTTCATAACAAAGTTCATTATGAATGCCCAACAGCACAATTTTCTAGTGAACATAAAGAATTCTTCAACATATTTATTTCAACAAACAGCATTTTGTGCTTGGTTGGTTTGTTTTTGTTTTTGTTTTTGTTTTTAATTTTGCCAGCACTGGGGGCTTGAAATCAGGGCCTGGGCACTCTCCCTAAGCTTCTCTTGCTCTAGGCTAGCACACTACCAATTGAGCCACAGCACCACTTCCAGTTTTTCTGCTTACATCATACTGAGGAATCAAATCAAGTGTATCATGCATGCTAGGCCAGCATTCTACCACTAACCACATACCCAGTCATTGGGTCCTGGTATATTTCCCCTTCTAGATTAATAGAAACATTCCAGGTTCCGAACTTGAAGCTGATCCTTGCCATCCAACAACATCACATTCTTGTGAATAGCACTAGCTGGCCTCATGAGCATAGCAGCCAGCTGGAGCTCAGCTATCTGATGGCCTTGGCCTCCAACAATGCAATCATTTCTGTGCACAGACTGAAAACTGTTATAGGAAATTTTGATTTATTCCATCCTATTCTCAGCTAGTTGCCATTCTCAGCTTTGTATGTTTTAAATTCTGTTAGACATTTATTACTCTTTCCTGCCATTCTCAAAAGTAACATATATGTTTTACTTTAAAGTTCATCAAACATGCAAAAATGTTAATGTAGTTGCTATCCACCAGTGGCTCATGTTTTAAAAACCTAGCTACTTTAGAGGTCAAAAAGTGAGGATTCAGGTTTAAATCATCCCATGCAGAAAAATCTGAGATATTTCTCCAATTAAGAAACCAAAATCGAGAAGTGGAGATGTGGCTCAAGTGGTAGTGTCAGCTTTGAGCAAAAAGACTAAGCAAGAATAATAGGTCGACTTCTAACTCCATTATTTACTCATGGAACACACACACACACACACACACACACACACACACACACACACACACACACACAGAGTCAACATTCTCCTAGACTCCCCTTCTTGAACAATATTCAATGCCATTAACTGAATGCAAGTTTTCTCCAAATTCTTATAGTAGGGATTGAACTACATTTGTATTTATGATAATGTATTTTTTGTACTTTTTGTTTTGCAATTTTTTGTACTAATGTGAGAGAACAGTGTTTTGTGAAGACTAACAGAAATCAATGTGTTGGTAAATAGGTAGGTGACAAGTAGACTGAAAGATGCAGATAATACCACTTGAAATTTTATTTCTCCAAATTTAAATATATATACATATGTATGTATTTATAATTTCTGCCAAGATTTTATTTCCATTAACAATGATCTATTTGTTCCATTACATAAATTTAACATAGTGTGCTTCATAGTAGATTAATATTTTTAGAATTTCTTTCACTTGGAGACCAGGTTCTGCAGTGTAGACCAAGCTTTCCTCAATTCCTTATTCTCCTGAGTATTGGCTGGCATTACCATGTGGTTGCATAGTACCATGTCCAGCTATATTGTTTACATTTTGTCCAGTAGAATATTACTGTGAACAGCTTTAAGCCATATATCTTAAGTATGAATGGATTTCTTGCAGAAAATGTAATAAATAAAGTTACTGAGTGAAGCCAATTATGGTAGGCATGCCTGTAATCCCAGCACCCAGGAGGATTGTAAGTTTAAGAGCAGCCTGAGCTACACAGCAAGTCCCTTTTAAAACAAAAAAAAACAACAACTGGTGAACTTGGAAGAGGGAAAGTATTATTAAGTGGGATGATAGGAACATACAAAATTTAGTGTGTGTGTGTGTGTGTGTGTGTGTGTGTGTGTGTGTGTGTGTGTGTGTGTGTGTGTGTGCTTGTGTTGATCCTAGGGCTTGAACTAAGGGTCTGGGCACTGTTCCTGAGGTTTATGCTAAGTCTAGCACTCTACCACTTGAACCAAACTCCACCTCAAGCTTTTTTAGAGCTCATTGGAGATGAGTCTGCTCCAGTTTCCTGTCCAGGCTTAGAACCTTTTGTAAGTAAGATTACAGGAGTGAGTCTGTAGTAGTTGTTGTATTACTGTTAAGTAATATAGTAAACATCATGCCAGTTTATACTCCTTCCAGCAGTGTTTGAGTGTTGAACACACACCTAAAATAAAACCCGCTCCATGTTTGATGACATCCAGATCTCATAATCCCGTGATATAAGTATTGTTATGCTCACTTTACCTGTGAAGAATTTGAGATCCAGAGAGTTTAGTTAATTTTGAGTCCCCAGCTAGTATACAGTGGAGCCTGTATTCAAGCCCAACTAGGTCTGTTTATTTCAGAAAACATAGAGTCTTCATGTGTTCTAGTCAACATGTGTTCTAGCAAGTACTGCTCATTGCAAGTACAGTTCTGTTCCTGAAAGATTACCTTTCTCTCTCTTTAACTGTTTGCACCCCCTTTCATAAGCTAGGGAAAGCACAAGTGATGAGAAAAGCCATTTTTTGAAGGGGAAATTGATGATGGGGTTTGAACTTGGTATCACATACATATTAGTCTGATCTTCCATTTGGGTTATGCCTCCAGCACTATATTTCTGTTTTTTCTTTTGTATTATTATTATCAAGGTGAGTTACACAGAGGTTACAGTCATATAAGTCAGGTCAGGATACATTTCTTTTTTGAAATGTCACTCCTTCCCTTGCTCTCTCAATTTTTCTCTCTCACTGGTTTGGTTTTATTAACTTCCTCCTTCTCCTCCTCCTCCTTCTGCCCAGGGAGGAAGGCTTTTATGCTAGACCTTCAAGTTGAACAAAGAATAATTCTTCTACCTCAGACTACATGTCCAGGCTATACATACCAAAGAAAGCTAAGGACAAGAGATTAGTCTGACTTGGGAACAATGCAGATCACAAACATGAATTCCACGTAAACAGAAATGAAAAGAAATTTTTCTTTATTCATATAATACAATAAAAAACACTACTTTTCTCATTATCACTTAATTGTGGTTATATGTTCTTAGTACTAGCTTCTTGAAAGTCCTAAAAAAACACTTTGACATGAACTCAGAAGTTCTGTTAGTATCAGCTTGAGATTTTTATGAAAAAACCTTTTTTAATTTTTATATTTCTAAAAATCAATTTTATTATAAAGATGCTGTACAGAGGGGTTACATTTACATGATTAAGTAACACTTCTCATTGAACATTGGTACCTACTCCAGTGTTTTTCACCCTCTGTCCCTTCCCTCCACTCCCCCCCTTACATTGTAAAGTTAATTTCTGCCATAGTGTACTGTGAGTATCATTGTTGCAATGGGTCACCTTTTGTACTTCTTTCAGCATTTTGTTGTTTCCCTTCCCTTCTCCCAATCAGATAAAGGCATATACAGGACTTTTCACACACTAGGGATTTTCACACACTGAGCTATGCTACACAGAATGCTTGAGACTAAAGGTGAGGTAAATGATGTCATTGTCCCATTCATCTACATCTCTTGCTAACATATGCATATACTGTGGTGTTGACATGCTTATTTTGTGTATGAGAGCTTTGAGTATGGGGCGTGAATTCAGGACCTAAATACTGTCCCTTAGCTTTTGTATGTGATGCTAGCACTCTACCAGTTGAAGCACAGCTCAGCTTTCTTTTAATTTAATCTTACAGGAGGTAAGAGTCTTTTTTGCTCAGTTGTCTTTGAACTGAGTTCCTCATATCTCAGCGTTCTGAGTAGCTAGTTTTACAGGCCTGAGCTTCCAGTGCCTAGCTTTTCATTACTACTTTCACAAGCTACATGCTCACACACATTTCATTCAAAAATCTCAGTTTAACCCCTGCTTTCACTATATTTGATGTCGGTATAATTTGTAGAGGAGATGGGGAAAAACAAGTCGTTTAAGCATACAGGTGGAGCCGGGCGCTGGTGGCTCACGCCTGTAATCCTAGCTACTCAGGAGGCTGAGATCTGAGGATCGCGGTTCAAAGCCAGCCCGGGCAGGAGAGACAGTGAGACTCCTATCTCCAATAAACCACCAGAAAACCAGAAGTGGCGCTGTAGCTCAAGTGGTAGAGTGCTCTCCTTGAGCTGAAGAGCTGAGGGACAGCGCCCAGGCCCAGAGTTCAAGCCCCACGACCGACAAAAAAAAAAAAAAAGAATACAGGTGGACCTGTTGCTACAATGAGAAGTACAAGTTGTCATGTCAAAAACGAACTTTACAACTTTGGTGCGGGGGGGGGGGGGATTGGGGGAGCAAGGGGAGACTGGGAAGTGATATGAAGGGTAAACAAAGGAGGAGGCTGCAATGCTTGATAAGAAATGTACTCATTATCTTGCCCATGTAATTGTAACCCCTCTGTACAATATGTGCACAAAAAATAAAAACAAAAAACCAAAAATCTCACTATTCAGGCTGACTGACAAGTTGTGAGGAAAGATGGTTGAATGAATAAGTTACCAAATAGGCCTCTAGCCCTATTAACATCATTCTAGTCAGTGACTTAGCTTTCAGTGAGTGAGTACATATTTCCACTTTCACTCTTCCTTTTTTAACTGGAACTCAGTGAAATGTTTTTGATGCATCTTTTAAATGTTATCTCCCAAACAGAAGATACTATTTGAATGTATTTGATAATATTTTAGATGCGGGTGGTCTTGTGTGTCTGGATGTCTGTGGGCAGAAGCCATCCTGCTGGGCTTCAGGCCCAGAGCTGATGCTTCCTGTCTGCTGGTTGCAGAGAGGAAGGTTTTCTTCCTGGCCATTCTTTGAATTGAGATCCTTTCATTTTAGATTTCTAAGTATCTAGGATAAAAAGCATGAACCACCACCAACTGGCTTGTTATAGAAGCATTAATTGCTTTTCATTCATCCCTTTTTTTCCTTGAAGTTTGATCTAGACAGGCTGCTTGTGCCTCATGATAAGGTGATTTGAATAATACCCTTTGCCTCTGGCATTTCTGAAACTAATTTCCTCAGTTCCAGGCTAATGAATTTGTTCTAAAGCCAATAGCATTTTCCTTCTGAGATGTTAGGTAGCTTAATTAAATCTCTTATCCTTTGCTTTGGCAATGCAATCAGGATGTTTCTGTAAAACCCTACTTCTTGAGAGTATTATAGTTAGAAGGTATCATGTGTACACTTTCATATACTCTCTAGTTTTATAAACTTATGTTACAAGATTGGGTGGAAGAATGATGACTGTTGAATTAATTTGATAACCACTCTAGAGTTTTTAAGCCTTAATGGTAATTAACTCAAAGGGGGATTAAAAATATTCAGAGTAGTGGAATGTGGCTACTATTCATTTCATGTATGTGGATAGATGATAAGAATTCTTGTGATTAATAAAATAAATCTTCAAATTTCTAGTGGTACACTGCTATGTTAACTGGGAGGAGACAGTGGTGATGCCAGGACTTTGAAAACTGGTAATGAAGCAAAATATCCGGGAGAGCATTTGCTAAGGATATAATTCCAAGGCTAATACCAAATATATTGAACTAGAATGCTAAATGATGAATGACAGCACCAAAATTTATTTGTTGGCTTCTTTGTTTTGCGAAGTCCTTGGATTTGGACCTGGGGCCTGAGTGCTGTCCCTTAGTTTTTTCCTCAAGGCTAGTGCTCTACCAGCTGAATCACAGCTTCATGTCCATATTTTTGGTGTTTAATTGGAGATCAGTCTTACCAAATTTCCTTTGGGCTTGCTTCAAACCTGAATCTCAGATATCAGCCTCCTGAGTAACTAGGATTCCAGTTATGAGACACCAGAGACCCATATGTTTGACTACTTTGGTTCAAGTGGGTCACATCAGATTTAAACTAAAATCATAACTTTTCTTCTTGTAACCTGCAGCATCCAATAAATATCTAATTTATTTCTATCTTCATTTCTGATTTCTCTTTTCTTCATTGTACCCTTCCATTCTTATTTCACAAGCAAGCATGTCAGTGCTGTTTTCCTTTTCTGAAGCAAGTCAGGTCCATTCCCATCAATGGGGGATGTACTTACTGTTCTTACTGCCTGGAAAACCTGCTCCTAGGGCTGGGAAGGTGGCTCAGTGGTAGAGCACTTGCCTTGCATGCATGAGGCCCTGGGTTCAATTCCTCAGCACCACATGAGCAAAAAGAAAAAAGCTGGAAGTGGCGCTGTGGCTCAAGTGGTAGAGCCTTGAGCTGAAGAGCTGAGGGACAGCACCCAGGCCCAGAGTTCAGGCCCCACGACCGGACCCAAAAAAAGAAATAAAGAAAGAAAACCTGCTCCTAGATAATTGCCTGGATGATGGCTCTCATATCAACTATCTCCTCTTTAGGGATGTCTCTCCCCATTCCCCAATGTGAAGTTGTTGCCACAAAACCACCAATTTCATGTCTCTGATTTACAGAAAGTATCATTATGATTTCTGGTTTTCTTTTCAGCATGAAATTGGTGAGGAGAGAGCCACATTCACTTCTTTTTCTCCAATACCTGTAATAGTGCCTAGTCCTTAGTGCTCAGGAGCCTTACATGGAGATTAGCCTTCTCCAGCTCAATTTATCCTAGCTTCTGGTCAGGACAGCTTCTCAAGCTGAAGTCTGGTGGCTAGTAATCATTCCCTCTTATTCTTTGTGCCATTTGGTGGTGTTGAGTCTACTTCAGGGAAAAATCAGTGTTTGACACTTATTTGCTGCTATGGCAAAGGTGACTGTGACATCATAGAAGTTATGGCTATTGTTTTGTAAAGTTGCGTGAGGACACCCAACCCCACACAATTTCCCCAATATATGTGTCTCCTTTGCTCAGGAGTGCATTCAACAATTCAGCAACCAAACTGTCACCCAGTTCCTGATACACTCAGAGTATGTTTCCATTTCCTTTTAAAAAGAAAAAAGAAAAATTAAAGACATGCCTTTGATGATTTTCATTGAATTACTAAAACAGAGTATATAAATTTATGTATTTGTAAATCTTTGCCCATCTCTCTTGAGCCCTTGCTATATTTCTATGTGTTTGCAGCTTGGTAAGGGAAATAAGGTTTAATTCAGTATTGTGAGATACTATAGTTCAGAAGGCTCTTTTTAGACCCTTTTGGAGGGAATGCCAACTTTCCATCTTACGTTCTACAGATGGCCATCTTGGTACAGGAACTGAATAGACTGTCATAACATAAGAGGCTTGTCCTGATTTCTACTGACTTTCCTCTGGGGTCAGGGAGTGTGATCCCACTGCATATGTGTCTCCTTGTTACACTGAAAGGTCCAGGCCTCCTCAGAAAATCTAAGGCCAAGGGGGTAAGAGAGATTAAAACTCAGAACTCAGCTTCCCATATCATTGGGATTACAGGATTGAGTCTCATGGCCTCAACTCATAGCTGCTTTTATATACATACTGTAGTCAGTTTCATTATATTCACTTCCTAGACAGATATATACAAATATATGTATATAATTATTCATCTATTTTTAATCAGTGTTATATCTAGAAATGCACAAATATATATTCATATAATTATAATCAAATTATATCCCTACTATCCCCAATAATATTTTACATTAATGTTTTGTGAAAAAAATACTAGACTAAAAATTTAAATGCCTTTGTAGTTTGAAAAATCATATTCAATCTTATATATTATATAATATACTATATATAACATAAAGAATATAACACATATTAACATATAACTAATTTAATTGTGGTTTCTTTTCTTCCTGATTTTGTGTTTTTTCATCTATGTAAACTTTCTTTCTTCTATTGATGATGGCTTTTACTTTCCAGTATACATATTTTCTATATATTTTGTCAAATATTTTCATTTGTCAAATATTTTATATTACTGGAGTCAAATTTTTCTTCCATATTTACCCAAAGCACAATGAAGATGTATACAGATTTGAACTCACTGTTGGAAGAGCATCCCACATACCACTTTAAGTATTGTGGCATTTGTCACAATTGACAGAATAGATTTTTAGGACATCTGATCTGCTATGTCCTAGACCTTTTGTAGCCACCTTATCACCCCATGCAGTCATGACCTGCTTCCTTGCCACTCCCTGTACATTTAACAGTTCCCATTATATGCAGTAGGCTGTCTTGTACAGCCCCCTGTCACTCTCTGTTCCCCCCCCCCCCAGAACATGTATGCACGATGTTTCAGATTGTAGGTTTAAAAAGAAACATATTTAGGATTCATGAATTTTAGAATATATCAAAAACATTGACATTTTAATAAAGTTAGAAAAATAAATAGAATGAACCTTTTACAACAATCAGGACAAAAAGAAAAATAAAGATTTTCCCAGGAAGGGGGAAAGGAATCTCTAAATCTAGATTGGCCTCTAAGTTGCCTTCAGCAGAAATTCTGCCTCGGAGTCCTCAAAGGGATCTACTTCCTCATTAAAGACAGGATTTTCTTCCTGAGTCCAGAGAGGGACAGATTCTAATTTCTCAATTGGAAATTGGATCCCCTGCAGGAGGACAGATTGGTCTGGGTATTCTTTGAGGAAAGATTCCTTTTCCTCAACTGAATCTAGATTTTGGACCTCACTTATTGGTTTCACTGAACATAGACTGTGGTCATTTTCCATTAGCACACATTTACCCTGCACACCAAGAAGTGTTCTTTTTGACTGGTTTGGAGCTGATCTAGCTGGATTGTGAACATCAATGGAAGACATTCTGGATCGTCTTCTTCCTTGGTGGTATGTGCAGGTACACCTGCATCACATGTGGGATGTCCATAGGACTCAAAACCTGCTTGGGCCTTTCTACAAATTAAAAAAAAAACTCTATGTTCACATGCTTTCTGGAGATTAGTGATGGCTTCTGATCTCCATCAGTCCCCATAGACTACATCACTGAAGGTTATTTATCTGTAGTTCTGCAGGAGCTGCTCTACGTTGATGCAAACCTGAGAATGGAAATAGGTACAAGATTCTTAGAGTAGACTCTAGAAGTTAAGTTGTGACTAAACTTCCATGAGGATCTAATGGGGGAAGCTGTAGAACTTGAGTTTGGACTGAACACTGATGGGAAAGTAGGGTATTTCTGAATGTATACTTCCAAGTTCTTTCAAAAAGAGAACATATTACCGGCAAAGAATATCCATAAAAGGACATTTTGCCAAGCTGGAGAGTACTAAGGGCTGTTGGCCAATCAGGCCCATCTCTAGAGACCCAGGTTCCATTCCTACTCACAAGCTCTGAGGCATTGAAACAAGGACTTCTTCCTCTTTTTCTTGGTCTCATGGGTCATGTGTTCCTCCAGCTGGTCCAGAAGAATATGTAAGTGGAAGAGCAGGTCTGAAGAGGGCATGTTGAGCTTGACATACTGTGTAAGTTCTTTTAGGGTGCAATGGTTCTTGGGTTCATAGAAATCATCAGGGTAGAAGTCCATCCACATAAGGAGGATGGAATAAACGATGCTGTGGGCAGTTTGGTGACAAGGAAAATGAAATTCCACCCTCCTCATCCTGAGCCTTGTACTAGAGCTTCTTTCTGCAGGACTTGCAGGTTGGGAAGTGGGAAGAGACTTCTGCAAGCAGGATGGTCCTCAAAATATCACTTCTAGAAATTTCTTAAATATAATCCTCTAAAATTCTCCCTGTGATAGGAAGAGAAAGTTGTTTCCCCACTGAATCTGACTTGCTATACACAGCCCTCCCTGTCTTCCATGAGAGTCCCAAACCACAACCACATCCACAACTGTGTAATCTGCTATGCACTGAAGTGCCAAGACTCAACCCCCTGGTGAAAATCACAACTTGTGTGCAAAGAAGAAAGTTGGCTTTGATTCAGAAACCTCAAAGATACCCAGTTTTCAAGGACAGAACTTCTTTTTGTGCCAACATCCACTTACTTCTTCTCTTGTTCATCTTCCAGTTATGGTAGTAGGATCTGTACCAATGGAAGGAGAGAAGGAAGATAACTCTATGCTTCTCCTTTTCTGAACTAACAGGACACACATGGGACTGGCTAAGACCCACATGGTAATGTCAACATGACAGACAAAAAGTGGAGATATGTTTACACAATTTCATGCAAATTCTGTGAGGATGCTTATATGCATCTGTCCAAATAAATGCACAATGACTCATGCCTCTAATTCTACTAATCACAGTTTGAAAGCAGTCTAGTTTGTAAAATTCCAAAGACACTAATCTTCAATTAACCAGCCAAAGGCCAGAACTGGACCTGGGGCTCAAATGGTAGAGTGTTACAAATGGGACAGCACTCAAGCCCCCAATTCAAGTTTAAGTTGCATCCTTTCTTCTGTCTATATTCCTTCAAAGGCCTCCAAGATAGTGATTTTCTAGGTGAGGGTGGATGTTGGATGCCACGGGCTCATTCCTTTAATGCTGGTCTCTCAGCAAGCAAATTGCTAAGGCTACACTAGCTTCTGAGGCAAATGAAATGCTCTGGCAACCCAGTCCTAAGGAATTAGCCAGAGAGTGTACTTCTTTGTCTCAAGCCAAGCTCCTTGATCAGACTCCAGTGAAACAGTCTCAGAAAGGTGCCAAGTATACCAATACTCTGCCAGGGGGTCTCATCAACCCTGAGTTTGAAAGAGGAACACTCACTTTTTTTTGTTGGTTGTGGGGCTTGAACTCTGGGCTTGGGTGATATCCTTTAGCTCTTCAGTTAAAGGCTATCACTCACCCACTTTAGCCACAGCACCACTTCCGGTTTTCTAGTGGTTTATTGGACATAAGAGTCTCATGGACTTTCCTGTCAAGGCTGGCTTTGAACTATGATCCTCAGATCTCAGCCTCCTGAGTAGCTAGGATTACAGGCATGATCCACTGGCACCTGGCTTAGGAACATTCACTTTTTAAACAGAATATCCAGCAACTGCTCCATTGTCCCCCACTCTCTATAGTGGTAGAGGAAGTTTCCAACATAGAAGGGATCACCTTTCTGGTAGTCAGGGACCAGGTCCATTACCAGCATTTCCAGCAAGCCTGAGTCCAGGATCCATATGTTATAAGGCACATTCAGGGTTTGGGCTGATTCATTGTCACACTGAGGTGGTAAAAAGAATGGATCTTTGAAACGTGAAAGTGGGAGTACCCTTCAAATTGAGTAATTGTAATAGAGTGGATTGAAAAGTACACAGTAAATATTTTCTCAGTATACACATATAAAAGCACACAAGAAGAAGTTTCTAATGTGGGCTGGATGAGATTAGATAGGTTTCCTGTCATAGTTATACTTGCCTGAGTTGCCTTATGATTCCCTTGGTTTCTTCTTATAAAAAAGGCCTGAGACATTGGATTCGTGATTTGGCACTGATCCAAAGTCTGCAGCATTGAGTGAGACACTCATATCTCTCATGCCTGAGAGCTGAGTCTCTTGAACTTTGAAAACAACACAAGAACATTTTTCTTGTTCCTGCACCACAGGCCAAGTGAGCTGGCTCGAGCTGAATGTCAGTTACAGTTGCTTGGCTCTCATAGTTCTATATTCTATTCCATTGTGAGGTAGGTAGTGTCATTTCTCAGAGCTCAATGATCTAAGCTGTTTGGTCACATAAGACCATCCCAAAGACAAACTGGAGACTGAAATCTCCCCTCTCACATCACTATATCCACATGTGGACATTGTCAATTCCCAACATCCTCAGCTAAACCTAGATACAGGCATGGTCTCAGCCTCAAGGAGCCCTTCCTAGGTCAGATCCAAGCCTTATTTGTCACTATTTCTCTCATAATGCACAAATCATTTTGGGTCTCATGCCCTCTCAGCCTGCCATGTGCTTCTTGCATCTATTTTTGACATCTACTTCCTAGGACATTGTAAGGTTTTTGTTTCCTAATCTGTTTGCTCTTGATGCCCCTGTGTGCTGTCATCTGGAAAAAAGGCAAGTACTTAGAGGTGGGAAAATCAAACAAGTATTGAAAAACAAACATTACACATATAGTCAGACATTTTTACAAGTGTTCATTCTTGTAAGATAAGACTATCTTTGATAATTTTGTCATATTTTATGACAGAGGGGAAGGGGAGAAGGGAAGAGGTGCTGCATTGTCTTCTCATAATTCAATGATTATTATTTAAAAATACTATAGTTGAAGGAATGTACTATTTAAAGATAAAAGCTGTGCTCCTGTTCTTTTTATAAGCTAGTCATTTATAAAGTTTTCCTCACTAAAGTCTTGTCATCTGTGTCCCATGAACTATCCTCCTCCTTCAAAATAATCAAGGAAAACCTTCACAAATAAGTGGACTGTTGTCCAACCCCTGGATAAGAATTTAAGGTACAACATTGCCTGCAATTTTGTTTGTGTACATGTGTGTGAGAGTGTGTGTGTATGTGGGTAAATGTGTGTCTGTGCATATGTGTGTTTTAGGGCTTGTTCTCAGGGGCTATATGACAATCCCGAGTGTTTTTCCCTTGCGTGTAGTGCCCTACCAATTGTGCTACAGTTTCACTGCAAGTTTTCTGTACTGAACTGGAGAGGAGAGACTCATAAAATTCCCTGTTCAGGCTGTCTGAAGTAAATCTCAGGTCTCAACCTCCTGTTAGCTAGAGTGATAATTATTTGCTTCCAGATCCTAGTAAGAAAGCATTGTTATTGGAGGCAGTGGGGTTGCAAGTTTCAGTCCACCTTCACCACACTCTATATTATTAAACAGCAACAATAAAACCCTATATCAAAATACAATAATAAGAGGTAATTAGAATAAAATTTAGTGATATAGTCTGCTGGCATCACTTTCAGGCACCCTTGGTCTTAATGTTTAGCATCACAAAACCAAACAAAATGAGATAATTACAGTAGACTCAACGAATTTTAATTCCATCTTAAAATAATTTCAAAACATTATAAGAAACAAGAAAGCATCCATACTTATAAGGAGAATGTAAAAAAGATAAAAGATGGCAGATTATGTAATGGAAAATTCTACACTGCAAGAAAATTATTGTCATGGTGAATATATGATGGTATTGTCACAGTGAATATATGATAATGTACTTCAGAGCAGCAATGGATAAATATATATTTACTACACATAGTCTAACTTGTCTCAATCTCTATAAACTTTCAATCTTCTAGTACACATTATCAATGTATTCATGTTTATGGTATATTCTAAAATAACTAGCACAGTCAGGAGGTTACCAAAATACATTAGCTTCAATGTTTTAGGAGATTAACCTGCTAATTGTATTGACTTCTATATATTAAACATGTAGTGTGTTATCATTGTACTCTCTAAGTATGTACAAACACTACTTCAAAGTGAAATTGAATACAACAAGGTTTTGAAGGCATATGCCTGTAAAGCTAGCTATTTGGGACATCAGTTCAAGACCAGTGTAGTTTTTTCTGCAATGCTCCCCAACCACTGGCTCTGCGTGATGGAATACATCTATCATCCCAGGTTCATTGGGAGCTGAGAGCTGGAGGATTTCAATTTCATGCCATAGGCAAGAACTTCCACATGGCTCCATCTCAACCAAAGAAGGTTCAACACTGGCTAGTACCTATCACCCCCACCTAGGTGAAAATAAAAATAAGAGCAATGTAGTATAAGAAACAAACAATATCAAAACATGCCAATATAAACCATCATGAACAACACACACCTAGTGTTTGTTTCTCATACCTGTAATCCTAACTATAGCTAGGATTATATATGTGAGCCAGAGACACCAAGCAGTTCATCATTTTAAAAATGACTATTGAAGCCAGGTGCCAGTGGCTCATTCCTGTAATCCCAGCTACTCAGGATGCTGAGATCTGAGGATCACAGTTCTAAGTCAGCTCAGGAAGAAAAAAACCCATAAGACTCTTACCTCCAATTAACAACTCAGAAGTCAGAAGTGTCTCTGTGGCTCAATTGGTAGAGTGCTAACTATGTTGAGCACAGAGTCTCACAGACAGTGCCCAGGCACTGAGTTCAAGCCCCACATCTGACAAAAAATAGATAAATAAACATTTAAATGTCTGAATTTTTTGTGAATTAAAATGATGGCGTTCATACACAATTCTACAGACAACTACATATTTCATTATATTTGTGGTTAGAAAAAGTAGCAGCACTTGAATAATGGATATTTTTTCATAAACTAGGGCATACTGATCTCTAATTAGAGGAAATTGCTGGACTCATAGGTAGTATTTTTTGGTTGGTTTTTGTTTTGTTTATAGAACAGGATGAGAAACCTTATTTCTGCCAATGACCATTTGGATATGTATAACATCATCCACAGGCCATGCAGAATTAACAGTAAAGACATGACACAGTCAACTGGCAATAAACTTATTTGTCTTTATGCCATGTTCCCAATGATTTGTTTAGCTTATATGTCCCTATGGCCTACAGTTTCCTATTCCTGCCTTCCTCAAAATACAGCATGTTCCACCGATTCAGATTTGAGCCAAGCAATATGTAGTATTAGTGCCAAGAGTTAAGGAAAGTTGTAACACAAACAGGGAAGCATGAAACCAACACTTTAGTAGCTGGACACTGGGGACTCAGGCCTAGAATACTAGCTACTCAGGAAGCTGATGATCTCAGTTCAAAGCCAGATGGAGTGAGAAAATCTCTGAGACTCTTCTCTCCAATTAACAACCAAAAAGCCATAAAAGGAGCTGGGGCTCCAGAGGTAAAGTAGCCTTGATTACAAAAAACTCAGGGGCAACACCCAATCCTGAGTTCAAGCTGAAGGTCAGGAACAAAAACAAAAACAATCAACAACAAAAAAAAAAACAGAAACTGGGAAAAAGCTCAGGAAAGGATGGCATTGTCTACAAGACAAGTGTACACATTACATGAATTGTGAAATCACTGTACACACCTTAGTAACAATTACATTTTAAAAAGAATGTGAGAAATCCCAAAGCCATGGGGCCTTATGATGTGCATCTGCTTTCCAGAATTTCAAAGTCCCATCATCTAAGCTGGTAGCACAGAGGTTGTAGCTCAGGGTGATGAGAAAATAAGAAGCCAGAGATCCTTTCAGATTGTCCCACCAATTCTTCTATTACTTTAAGCAAAAAAAAAAAAAAAGCAAAGCAAATAAATTAGACTTTAAGGTTAAACTAAGCTGCTATTAAAGATTCCAGGCAGAATTATACGGTGCCTGCTTCAAGGCAAGAGTGAGGCCAAGCCCACAGCCTCCAGAGAGGCATGACTACCACTTGTCCAACACTGCTGTCCTCCCCGCCCCCAGAGTTTACCTACAAGTCCCAAGTCCCTGCCTTTCTTCTTGTAATTCTTCAGCCACTGGTTGTCTCATTTCTCATTGTCTGTTTAGGTGGGATTTGAGACTCCTTCCTCTCCTCACCCAGCCACCAGACCTCAGGGGCCAAACTCTGCACCTCACAGACACTCCCCAGAACCCAGCTGCCTTTGCAGTTGCTGCTTCCTGAGCCACTGGGCTACTGCCTCCTTCCTCCCTTCATCAGCCTCTGCCAGGGCCTCCCACCCTCTCCCTACCACCACCACCCCCAATCCCAGCTTGGCCTCCCCCGTGGCCACCCCTCCTCTCCACAAATCTCCCAGCCCCAACCCCAGCAGGATCACTGCTCTGGGGATACAACTGTGGGCCAGGCCCAGCAGAATCAAAGGTGCCACAGTGTGCAGCTGGCTGAGAACTGGAGACAGCATAGGTCTCTGATCAGTGTCTTTCACTTCACTTACACAATTATTAATTGTATTGATTTGGTATTTTAGTTTAGATTTCATAACTTCTTATTAAGCCTTTGCAGAAGAGCTGGTAGAAATATAGTCCCCAAATTCGGATTGTCTCTAGTTTAATTCTTTTGAGATTCAGAGATGTTTAAGTAGTTATAACAATCATGAACTCTCATTTTCATAGCAGATGCTATTCAGAAAATAATTGCTTATGCATCTGTTATCAATTATTTACAAGACTTGAAACTTTTAAAGTTTCAAATATTACAGGAAGATCTTTGATTCATGTTGAATGGATGTGAGTAGGTTGAGCTGATTCTTGTGTGAGTGTGTGTGTGTGTGTGTGTGTGTGTGTGTGTGTGTGTGTGTGAGTGAGTGTTTCTGTGTGTGTGTAGGGGGGTGTATGTGTATCATTGAAATCAAGGATAAGGATGTTGAGCCCTGGTCTGAACTTGTTTCCTTTATCTGAGATATACATTATGGTGTTTCTTTGTTGGTGGTAGGCTCTGATTGCTTGCCTTTGCCTGATGCTCACATTCCAGCTGAATTTTTTAATTAAAGCTTCTTATTTAGTATTGAGCATATAGGACTCTGATGTTGCTTTGTCTTTAGTCTGCCATCTAGGATCTTCTTTTCCTCTTTAAAAATTTACATTCAATATAAATTTTACCTCCTGACTGATTTTCCCTTTAATTTGCATTTTGAAAAAAGTATTATAAGAACTTTGATCTCTGTATTCATGAAGAAAAACCATTTTGAATTCTCTGTTTAATGTAACAACACCTGGACACATTTGTTAACACCAAGATCTTAAAATTTATTTTGTAGCTTTAGTTTAAAATGCCTCCTCCATGTTTACAGCATGAGGAGACAAACAATTTCTGGTAACAATGATAACAGTTTTATTCATTAAAATATCAGATAATTCATAATTTTGAATATGTATAGTGGCAAATGAACACATTTGGTAAATAGATTTGCTTGATAGATCCGTGCACAAAAATACCACTCCTAAGGGCTGAAAAGGTGGATCGGTGGTAGACAGCTTATCTTGAATGCACGAGACCCTGGGTTTGATTCGGCAGCACCACCTAAGCAGAAAAGCTAGAAGAGGTACTGAGGCTCAAGTGGTAGAGCACTAGTCTTGAGCTGAAGGGCTGAAGGACAGTGACCAGGCCCAGAGTTCACCACCAAAAACAAATTAAATAAATAAATAATACTCATATCAAGTACATTAATTTCAAACGTTGATTACCATTTTAGTTAGGGGCAGGGTGCCAAGATATAGCAGACCTCTGTTGCAAAGCTTTAAGAAGGATTTCAACACTTGACAAGTACTAAAGACAAGAAGGAAAAAAATTAGCTCTGCCAACAACATATAGAATCACCACTCAAAGAGAAACCAGTACTAAGAATGAAATGCTTTTCATAAAATTTCTTAAAAGATTCTGGCTCTATATTAATTATCATATAAGTTAACCTTCAAAATCTCCATCGATGGGCCTTAAGGGCACCTACAAAAACTGGAGGAGAGAATCATCAACCAAGATTTTTAATTTTGTAAATTAGGTAATGAGTTCATTTCTGGTTTGACAATCTCATCCCTTCCTTTGCTCTCTGTCTCTGATTTTCCCTCCTGTCCCTGTCCACAGAGGTATAGTTCATTGTGAACATAATATCGACAGAGTACAACTGAAACCAACCCAGCTTGACATATCCATTACATGTTTGTCTGCAGTTAATCAGAAGAAATTGAGAATTATGTGTTTCAACTGGTAGAGCTAGAACACCACCAGACTTCAATTGGAAACCTAAAGGACAGCGTCAATATTGTGATTTTTAAGAACCAATGCTGTCCCATACATAATCTCAGACTCCACACACACACACACACACACACACACACACACACACACACACACACACACACACACATCTTAAAATAGATGTTAGTACTGAAATCCAAATAGTTTTTTTATTTTTATAAGTTTTATTTTTAGTTTTAATGAGGTTTGACTTGATAGTTTCTACTAATGAGCCACAACTTAGAACTTTGTTATAATTTTACCCTGTCTGTATTCAGAGAAACATTCTCTGAATTTCTCCATTTCCAGCAATGATAAGTTTTCTCTTCTTGGTCCAGTTTCTTCGTTTGAGACTCAGTCTCTTAGACTTTTCTGTCTTGCATTGTCTGTAAGTTCATTGATCCAGTAGATCTCAGCCATCCTAATACCTGGACAGAACCTGCCTTGGGAAAAGTGTTCTAAGCTCACCATGCAATGGAGGCTGTTAGTACTCACCCATAATCATTTTTTCTTCAGAAATGAGAAATTGGGGGCTGGGAAGGTGGCTCAGTGGTAGAGTGCTTGCCTTGCAGAAATGAGAGATTGTTAGGTCCAGGAATTCAGGGGAAGCACTCACTGTGTGCTATTTCATACTTTTTTGGGGAGGGGTGCCGTCCGGTCCTGGGGCCTGAACTCTGGGCCTGGGCGCTGTCCCTCAGCTCTTCAACTCAAGGCTCGTACTCTACCACTTGAGCCACAGCGCCACTTCCGGCTTTTTTCTTTTTGCTTATGTGGTGCTGAGTAATTGAACCCAGGGCCTCATGCATGCAAGGCAAGCGCTCTACCACTGAGCCATCTTCCCAGCCTGATTTCATACTTTTTTTTATTTAATGGCAGCTTCCACCTATTGTCTACTTTAAGCATTGTGTGAAGAGAAAGATTGCCCCTAAGAGACAGAAGTACTGTACTAACTGTTGCTCTCAAAACACAGGAGGAGGGAAAGAAGTTCTGAAGGAGCCATGTAGCCTAGAAACTGAGTTCTTAGAAACTCAAACTGCCTTTTATCTTACCTTCAACATAGAAAGTCAGAGATTGCAGTGGCTTGTAAGCTCCATTTATATTCCTGTGCAGGGGCTCCCTTCCCCTTTGCCCTTCTGACTGTTTACATCAGTGGCAGGTGTGAAGACGTAACAAGAACACCTAAAGTTTGGGCCTGGGATTAAAAACTCCATTTTGTGATTATAAACATTCCACCACTTCCTGAATTGAATCTGAGGGGCAGAAGAAAGTTAGGTTAGGAATTTGTATAATTACTTCTAAGTTTGCTATCTAAAATCATCCCTTCCCACCCCTTAGAATCCTATTTCCCAACTGTGTAGACACCCTTACACTCTGTTCTCCTGAAGCATTTGAGTGTGGGCCATCATCTGCTTCTTATGTGTACTGCTTTTCAAATGGAGAGTTTCTCCTAGGCTCAAAATGATTTCATTGATGAGGACACTGTGCAATAAGCTAAACTGGGTTTGTTCATGTGTTCATACCCGAGGGAGAACTAGTAAGGGCTAAGTAGTAGTCAGGGCTCACTTGCTGCCAGTGGTATTGCTCTGAGGAATTACTGTCAATGTTGCCCACAGTACCTAGTCCAAGGCCTCTCAGAAAGGCTACAGACCCAAACTTCTTGAGTCTCTGTGTGAGCTAATCATCATTGGCCAACTATGTTCCATGGTTTGTGAGACATTCACTTCTGTGAGCATATGCATATGAGGGCCCAAGAATAGACTTACCTAGAAGGAAGATCCTAGAATGCAAAACTTCTACTAGGACAATGGAAACCCATGGTTTGGCATGCTTAATGTTTTTGAAAGACCCCAGACTCCTGGGATACTTTCGTCAAAGGGAGGGCGCCCCAGAAACTCAGACTCCAGGCCGGGAGATGCAATAAGCAAGAGGAGTTTATTTGACGTTTGCACAAACGGACTCTCTGTCCCGAGCAGACAGGGAGCCCCGAGAAGTGGTTACAAGCCCTTTTTTAAAGGCAAAAACCACAAGATTAACGCATAACACAAAGCATCCCATGATTGGTTCATTTAAAGGTCATCATATACGCCAACAATCACTTTGCCATGCGGGAAATTTTGTAACACTCTTTGTAAAATGACTGGCCCATGGTTGGTTTAAGGGGGGTTTACATGGTTACAGGCCTATGATTGGTTGACATTTGGCTTAGCTTGTGGTCTTGCCAGGTGGTTGTTATCTCAAGGTCCTGTCTGGGGAATTTCTAAATGGGAACTGAGGAACACGTACTGTCTGTTCTTTATCTACGACCACTGACCTTGTCCTGGGGCCGACATCTGGTCCCTGAAACTTGTTAACTCATTTTTGGGAAGGGAAGGGTCAGTGCCAGTGTAAGCAAGTTTACAGAAGCAGAATCAGCAGTTAGCAAATTAGCAAATTGTAAAATGGACTCAGCCCTAATTTTTATAATTCTTCAGTTTTAACCTGTGCACTGAACTAACAGGAGAAAGTGGCACACTAAGAAACTTGCCAATTTTGCCAAATAAAGAACTATGGTGAAGGTCAGAGAAAGGACATTGATTTCATGGTAGTCATGACAAGACAACACCTTAGCATACCTTCAGAATACTAATCCATACTCACCTACTGTTTTTGTTTTTGTTTTTGTTTTTTTGTCGGTAGTGGGGCTTGAACTCTGGGCCTGGGTTCTCTTCCTCAGCTCTTCAGCTCAAGGAGAGCGCTCTACCACTTGAGCTACAGCGCCACTTCCAGTTTTCCGGTGATTTATTGGAGATAGGAGTCTCATGGTCTCTCCTGCCCAGGCTGGCTTTGAACCGCGATCCTCAGATCTCAGCCTCCTGAGTAGCTAGGATTATAGGCGTGAGCCTCCAGCGCCCGGCTCTCACCTACTGTTTTATTTACCCATGTCATTAAGTCTGAGTTGTATGTAGGAGTCTTCAGGGCCTTCAAAACAGGAAGATCTAGGCGAGAGCCTAAGATTGGTCTGCCATTTTGGACATAACATAACTAGTCAGATGAAAGCCCTTAGTAGTGTCCTATAAATATGTGCATTCATCCTACAACATTTGATAAGTATCCCCTCGCAAAATTATCTTTCGTTGGGTCACTTTCTGACATAGCAGCTGTCTGGTAGCTCCATTGTGACTTCACTTTATTCTGCTGAGCCAGAAATGGAGAAGGAGAGACTGACCACAACACAATTGCATCTTTCTCAATGAGCAGTGAATGGCATGGGAGTATTTAAGATGCTTCCCATGTTCTCAGTGAGCTAGTACCACCTTGGATTCCAGCTCAAATCTTGATAAACAGATACAGAAGTTACATATAGCTTGTTGTGCCAGATTCACAGCTACAGAGGTAAATGAGAAAGTGGAAGGCCTTGGTGTGATATGAAGCAGAATTCAAAGGATGTGGGGATGAAGTGAGCTACCTGGAGGGAAAAGGAGAGGCAGCTGAAGCTGAAGCTGAAGAGCACCTAGAGAGAGAAGATAGAGCAAGTTTGAGGCCACCTGGACATCAAAGTAACCCACCTGAGGTACAAGAGTCTGGCTGTCCAGAGCCACAGAGAGAAGTTGGAAGAGCCACAGCAAGTGCTCTTTCCCATTGCTAGGGAGCTCCCAGAATGCCAGAGTAAGAATTGGTAGCTTCCCAGAGCACTGCTGCTGAGCACATCTCAGATCCCTTGCTATCATAATTGACATTGGAGAGGAGCAGTAAGAGTTGTATGAGGTGATTGCAGCTCACTATGTGGAGCCTGTTCTGCAGCATTGTGGAGTGTGGTCTCTCAGGATGCTTAGAGCAAAAATCCTATAACTGGTGTCAAAGAATGCAATCTACTTGGAGTAGACATTTATAGATGGCACGTGCCTGAACACAACAAGCTGATAATAGCTGCTAGAGGTAGTTTCCCTAAAGATCTAACAGCCAAAACTGGAGAGGCAAACCCAGAGCTCTGCACCACATCAGTCCACCATGAAAATTGCTTCTACCATAGTACTGGCTACCCAGTTTGCACACTCATGACCTTTTTACCCTGATTGTGCCCCACAATCCCTCACAACTTTTGCTCTTTCACTTTGTCTATGCTTCCTTGTCCCTGCTAAACAGTTCTGGATGCCTGTATTAGCTACCCCAACCCCTGCAAAGCTGTTGCTGCTACCCAATTTCCTGACACTGCAACTCAGCAATTACAGTCACAGTTACCCTTTCCCTGGTATCCTAGTCTCTACTACTCTTTTCTGCTACCCATAATTCATAACACCATGGTTCCAGCTACCTGATCCCTGACACCCCTCTCTCTGATACCCCATTCCCAAACAAAGGGTAGATTGGGCACAGACAGTCGACTTGGGTACTCCTCTTGCAAGCACATTGGGCCAAGTTATTCCTCAGGTATTTAACATGAGGGACTAACTGGTGGTGGAAAGAAAAGAGGTTACTCAGAGGTCACTAAAATCCAAGGACATCACTTATAACTTCTTGCTAGGAAAAGAAGGCTCTAAGGTGAAAGAAAATTTTACAAAGAATATTGATGAAGATGCAAAAGGTTTAGCTTAGTCTCTTCTACTAGTGGTCTGAATTATTTTTGACATATATATGTAACTACTTTGCATTTTAAAAATTACATGAAAATGCACATTTATGTGGTACTTATATTAATTTATGGAATAGTTGTATAAGATCACGTTAATGATATTCAAGACTTTATGCTCTATGATATGCTCAAGAGGCTGCCTTTGGAAATATAAATAAATATAAATTGAGCTCTCTAACAACAAATGAAATCTCATTGTCAAATACTACAAGGAGATTACGGATGCTAGTACCAAAATGAAAGCTGTAACAATAAAACTGAATAAAGCTGCAAGATTGAAGGGAGGGAGTCAGTGGTAAGGGCAATTATAAAAGAGAAATTCTTCACCATGGAATCGTGGAAGGATAGAATGTGTTTGTTGAATTACTAGCTTTTAAAACCATCTTAGAAAGCAAAACATTGGTTTTTATTATTGCTATTTGGAACCTCTTTAACGAATGGTTTAACAAAAATTTATCAAAACAACTTTGAAAATTCAATGATGTGAATTATCAGATTAACATTACACTCAAAGTTGCCTTCACATGCAGGCAGGCTGCATTCCTTTTCTATAAAATTAATGGACTAAGCTTCCTTTTAAATTGTTGGACAGTCCATGACACTTGTTCCAAAACAAGAAAAGATACTGGAGAGAAAAAAAAAAGAGGAAGGAGATTCAAGATTGCTGAAATTAGCATATTTCCCATTTAGACTTTAATGGGATTTTTCTACAAAGAATAAGATTTTCATCTTACCATAATAATGTCAAAATTGATGTGCTATAGGATAGCTTCTAAATGTAATATTTAATGCTGTTGGATTACTTGAATACAAAGGTTTATAGAAAACTTTAAATTTCAGAAAAACTGTAATGTTCCAATAAACACGTAGAAGAAATATAATTTAAAAATTCGCTGCTTAAAGCAAACCCTGGCAGGAAAGTCTGAGAGATGCTTGTCTAGAAACAGGAAGTGGCACTGTGGCTCAAGCGGTCAGGGCTCTCCTTGATCTGAAGAAAGTAGGGATATGTTGACACCCAGGTCCTGAGTTCAAACCTCATAACTGACAAGAAGAAATTTTAAAGAATTAAAGCATTAGGCCTGGGAAGGAGACTCAGTGGTAGAGTGTTTGTCTTGCATGCATGAGGTCCTGGGTTCAATTCCTCAGCACCACACAAGCAGAAAAAAGTGGAAATGGCACTATGGCTCAAGTGATAGAGCACTAGCCTTGAGCTGAACATATCAGGATCAGCACCCAGACCCAGAGTTCAGGCCCCCCTACCACCACCAACAACAACAACAAATTAAAGCATCCAACAACCTGAAGATGTTGTCCAGAATAATGAATGGGGCATTATCTGTTTACATGACTTAGTGACTTAAAACCTAGTTTACCAGGGGAGGTGGTGGGCAATTTGTGTGTTTTCTAAAACCTGCAAAATTATTTTGTATTTTCCCAAGGAGGGAGAAAGGAGGGATGGGGGGAGGAGGGGAGGTGTTTGGTGACTTTGCCTTTTGGTTCAGTGATTTTTCTGGGGACAAATTCAGAGAAATACTGCTTGCAATCCTAGTTGCATGGGGAATGAAGAAGCCAGGCCCTGGAAGTGGTTTTGTCCTGTCCTTGGCCTGGTTCCAACAACCAATGGATAATCCAAGTCCACTTCAGGACCAAGATGCCTTGAAGACTACTGATCCACTGGACAGGCAGACCTAACCACAGCCAAAAAAGGCAAAAATGCAATGCCGAGGGCAGCATTGGAAATCTACACCAGGCAGAGATTTTTATATATTTTTTATTGTAAAATTACTGCACAGAGGGTTTACAGTTACATGAGTAGGGTAATGAGTTCATTTCCTATCAAGCATTGTTACCTCCTCCTTTGTTTTTCCCCTAGCCCTTCCCTCCCCACCTCCCCTCCTTGACCCCTGCCCGACACTGTAAATTCATTTTTGACACAGTGTCCTCTACATCTCATCATCACAATAGGTCAACCTGCATCCCCATTTAAGCATTCTGCTATATCCCTTCCACTCCCCAAATTACAAAAATGTATATACAAAATGCAGAACACTTGATCAAATACAGTGAAAACAGGGATTATACCATGGGGGGGATGTACCTACAAAAGAATCACATAGTACATTATATTAAAAACAAAAGCAAGAAAGAAAAAACCACTATGTCTCTGACTTGGGGTACATTTCGCTTAACATCATTTTATATGGTCATATGTACATAGCCTTTGATCTTCTCTGCTTGTCCTAGACATGTACTAGTCCTTGCAAACAAGGGAAACCATGGACCTATGTTTCTTTGGGCCTGGCTTACTTCACTTAATTTAATTTTTACCAAGTCTTTCCATTTCCTAACAAATGGGGTAATGGCATTCTTTCTAATGGAGGCATAGAATTCCATTGTGTGTGTATGTCTATATCTATATACATATATATAGACATATATCACATTTTCTTGATCCATTCATCTACTGAGGAGCATCAGAGTTGATTCCATATCATAGCTATGGTGACTAATTCTGCAATAAACATGGTTGCGCTGGCAGCTTTGGTATGACCTTGTTTGTGATCATTTGGGTAAATGCCCTAAAGTGAGATTGCTGGATCATAGGGGAGCTCTACACGGATTCTTTTGAACAACTTCCATACTGCTTTCCAAAGTGGTTAAACAAGTTTACAATCCCACCAACAATGCAGTAGGGTTCCCTTTTAACCACATCCCCTCCAACATCTGTTGTTATTACATTTCTTGATTATTGCCATTCTAACTAGAGTGAGGTGCAATCTCAATGTTGTCTTGATTTGCATTTCTTTTATGGCCAGAAAAGTTGAGCATTTCTTTATGTGTCTAATGGCCATTTTTATTTCCTCTTCAGAGAAGTCTCTCTTTAAGTCTTTAGCCCACTTAGTTATTGAGCAGCTGTTTGTTTTAAGATTTATTGTTGGGGGATTTTTTTTTGAGTCCTAAGTATATTTTAGATATAAGACCTTGTGTCGAGAAGATCTTCTCCCAGTATGTGAGCTTTCTATTGATCTTGCTAGCTATGACCTTTGCCTTGCAGAAGATCTGATGTTTCATGCAATCCCATTTGTCCAAACTTCCTTTGATTTCTTTTGTTTCTGGCTCTCTATTAAGAAAATTTCTGTCTGTGCTAAAAAAAAAAAAAAAACCCTAGATTTATTCCTATTCCTTCATGTAATGTTTTCTTGGTGTCTTCTTTTATTTTGAGGTCTTTGATCCATTCAGAGTTGATTCTCATGCAGGGTGACATATACAGAATCTAGCTTTAGTTTTCTACAGGTGTTTAACCAATTTTTCCCACACCATTTACTCAAAAGGCTGTCTGTCTTCCATTCTGTTTTTTTAGCTCCCTTGTGAAAGAGTAAGTGGCTATATGTCAGTGGATTCATTTCTGAGTCTTCAGTCTTATTCCACTGGTCCTCAGGTCCATTCTTGTGTCAGTACCAAGCTGTTCTTTTACTATGGCTTTTTAGTAGAGTTTGAAATTTGGAATTGATATTGTTCCAGTACTGTTCTTTCTGTTAAGGATTGACAAACCTACAACCAGCATTATACTTAATGGTGAAAAGTTACAGCCATTTCTTATAAATACAGGAGTGAGATTAAAAATGTCTACTCTCTCCACTCCTCTTCAACTTAGTATTAGAATGCTAGCTGGGGCAGTAAGACAAGATGCAAACTGAAAGGGGATCCAAATAGAGAAAGATGAAGTAAAACTCTCCCTCTTTGCAGATGACATGATCTTGTATTTAAAGAACTCCATGACTCCACTCCCAAGTTACTTGAGCTGATCAGAAATTTTGGCAAACTAGCAGAGTATAAAATTAACCCTCGGAAACCAATGACTTTCCTGTATTCCAATAACAATAAGAGTGTGGCTGAAATTAGGAAAGCAACCCCTTTTTAATAGCCGCACAAAAAAATAAAATACCTAGGAGTTAACTTAAGAGGTGAAGGACCTCTGTGATGGAAACTTTAAAAACCTTTAAAAGAAAAAGAAAGCAGAACTAAGGAAGTGGGAAACCTCCCATGCTCATGAATTGGGAGGATTAACATCATGAAAATGGCAATACTGCCAAAAGCTATATCCAAATTCAATGTGATACCTATCAATATCCCAATCTCACTCTTAAATGAAATAGAAGAAGCAATCCAAAAATTATTATGGAAGAATAAAAGACCCCGAATAGCACAGAGGGTTTTTTGTGATTCTTATTTTGTGTTACCATTTTGATTCTACAAAGTCATCTATGGATTTTAACTTCCTTCCCTCCCTTTGGATAAAGCTCACAATAACCCTGCCTCTAGCTCCCACAACACTTATATCTTAGATCTGAAAAATTGTTCCTAGATAGTGAATTACTTAATTGTATTTTGAACGTATAAAACATGCATATAAAAATAGCACATTTTCAGCTTTACAAAGTCGGTGGGGAGGGGGGAGGGGGGTATAATTGGGTGGGGGGAGGGGGGAGGCTGGGAAGGGAGGTGAAGGGTAAACAAAGGAGGAGGCTGCAATGCTTGGTAAGAAATGTATGCATTATCCTGCCCATGTAATTGTAGCCCCTCTGTACAGTATGTTCTCAAATAAAATAAAATAATATTAAAAAAAATAGCACATTTTGATCTCATGATAAAAGAGCCTTTTCCCCTCTCAAATTTATTTCCTGAAATGCAGTTTTAGAGAGAATCTGTTTTCAGTTTTAGATGAAAGGCTTATAGGAAACTGTGTTCATATTCTGGCTCCTCTTCCTGCACCTCAAAACCTAAAACACAAATTTTACAACCCATTTACAAGAAACAACACAAAAACCAAACACTGAGAATGCTCAGATGCAGAACGTTTTACAAAACCCAGAATATAACTTTGCTGTCTGAGGGAGAGGCTCTCTGAATAAATTAACAAACAAACCCAAAAGAGCAGCCAGGAGTATCAGACGTGAGTTTCCTGGCTACTACTCCATCGACCAGGAGCACGGAAGGGCTTCCTGAGCCTGCTGGAGAGTGCGTGGAGGAAAGTTTCCTTGCCAGCCTGAATACAAAAGTTGGCATCACCCCTCCTGGGCCTGTCTTTCTTTTCTTCTCCCCACAGTGGAGCAGAATTGTCCCCTGCTTCATGAAGGATAAATACTGTACAAGCTGGCCCACAGAGTGGCTTCTATTCAGTCTGCACTCCTTCCTAGGTGGGCGGTCTCTGCCCCACGGTGTGTGTGTGCTCCCAGGGGCTGATCCTCAGAGCCCAGGCCCACGGGGCAGGCAGGTGCTAGATGTGAGTCAGTGGCACTGTGTCATTCACACAGAAGCTACTGGGTTGCTGCCCTAGCCCAACAGGAGGTGTACCCTGATCTTCTCCCACAGTCCCAGGCGAGGTGCCCACAAGGGCCCGATTTGGACAGACTGCCACTAGGATCCTACTTCACCAGAGGGATCAGCATGCCAGATGAAGTGGCTGCCACCTGAATTACTACTTATTTTATGGAGCAGTTTTAAACAAAGTGATACATATTACTGTATGATATATAATGCTATATCCTTGAGTCTATAGTCCAAAATCATTGAACTTGATACTAACAAAAATGGATTTTATTGTTTGTATTTATAAGGCCATAATGGCAAACTGAAATAAAAGTACAACAAAACTCTTATCCAAAACACATGATTAAATATCAGTATTTGAAAAAAAATTGTATGTAAGTAGTGCAAACGAAGTTATACTAGAATAGTAAAACACACACAAAATATTTATTAGTTACATTCAAAAGTAAAATAAGTAATTACAGAAAGAATTACTACTAGAGGGCTGGGAAAGTGGTTCAGCGGTAGAGTGCATGCCTTGCAAGCATGAGGACTTGGGTTCGATTCCTCAGCACCACATAAACAGAAAAAGCCGGAAGTGGCGCTGTGGCTCCAGTGGTAGAGCGCTAGACTTGAGCTGAAGAGCTGAGGGACAGCGCCCAGACCCAGAGTTCAGGCCCCATGACCGGCAAAAAAAAAAAGAATTACTACTAGATAAAAAATATTACAATAGTTTAACAGGTTGAAGTGATATAGGTTAAATATTTGGTTTTTATAAAAGTTATTTAAATCTCCCAGTTCTGTTTATCTCAGTGAAGGAAAATGTTAGAACGTAGAAATTATATGTGGCACCTCTTGCTTCCAGTACCACAAAGGGGAGTGGCACTTCCTAATGGGAGTCCTGGGATGACACCCACACCCAGCGCATGTAGACCCATCAGAGGTCCCTGTGGTGACCCTGAGGGGGCCCAGGACATCACATTGCTGCTGCAGCAGGTGCAGCACTTGTTGTGGTGGGCTGCGGCCAACAAGGCTCCATCAGTGACCAGATCAAGCAAACCAGCCTCAGGGGCCAAAGCCAGGAGGGAAGGCAAGGCAGACCCCAAGTCCTGCCTTCCATCTGTGTGGACTACACTGCCAAGGCCAGACCCATTTCCCTGCTTTGGAGCACAACAAGGGTAGGGAGTGAGCCTCCAAACGGAGCATCCCCAGAATGTCACCCAGATCTGGGCCCATGCAGACCAAAAGGACAGAGGAGGCTACACAGCAAAGCCAAAGGACTTCAGGCCCCTGGTGCTGCAGCTGGTGCATTGAAAGTCCAGACTCCTCTGGCACTGATGGGCATATGCAGGGATGAGCCCATACCCGAGTTCACAGGGACCAGAAAATGGAAGTCTGTGGGGATGCTAAAGGGGCTCCAGGGTGCTGAGCTGGGCAGCTGTCACAAGCCTTCTGGCAGAGGGGTCAGCACACAACTCCAGTCTCCAGACCACCTTAAAGACTGATGAGGTGAGAGCAGGGGTTATACCGTGGAGGAGGGACATACAAAGCAACAAAGAAATCATCTTATAAATATGTTAGAAATAATCGAGTGAAAGAAAAGCATTTGAATACCCCCTGCTCTCTCTGTATTTGCTGTTGGTATAATTTGTGGAGGGGAAGGGCAAAAACAAATAGTTTAAATAGGGATACAGGTGGACTCATTGCAACAAGGAGATGTACAAGTCGTTATGTCGAAAAATGAACTTTACAATTTTGGTGGTGGGGGGAGGAGGATGGGAAAGGGCTTGATAAGAAATGTACTCATTGGGGCTGGGAAGGTGGCCCAGTGGTAGAGTGCTTGCCTTGCATGCATGAGGCCCTGGGT
The DNA here is from genome assembly GCF_024711535.1 of Dipodomys merriami. Taxonomy (NCBI): domain Eukaryota; kingdom Metazoa; phylum Chordata; class Mammalia; order Rodentia; family Heteromyidae; genus Dipodomys; species Dipodomys merriami. The sequence goes on along the minus strand of NW_027202562.1, from coordinate 67,742 downwards.
TCGATTCCTCAGCACCACATAAGCAAAAAGCTGGAAGTGGCACTGTGGCTCAAGTGGTAGAGCGCTAGCCTTGAGCTGAAGTGCTGAGGGACAGCGCCCAGGCCCAGAGTTCAGGCCTCACAACCGGACCCCCCCCCCCAAAAAAAAAAGAAATGTACTCATTGCCCTTGTAATTGTAACCCCTCTGTATGGTGTTTTCACAATAAATAAATAAATAAATAAATAAATAAATAAATAAATAAATAAATAAATAAATAAATAAATAAATGACTGATAAGGTGAACCACAGCTGGGCTGCCTGGCCTCAAAGGGGTGGACTGCCCGCCCAGCCTTCCTTCTCCCGTGGACTGTACAGTGTACAAACATGGTGTCCCCCCACCCCACACCCATGAGGGCAGGCAGTGACCTCAGAACGGAGTCACCCTGGGATGGCACTCTCACCTAAGACCACTGCAGACCAGTACCAGCACCGCTGGAGGAGGAGAAGGCAGCAGTGGATTCAACTCCAGCCCCATGGCTGCCAGATCCTGAGTGAAATGGAGCAACTGAGACTGGGAAGGGAGGTGGGAAGGATGGGCGGGGCTCATCTGGCAATGCTGGGGAGCATGCACACACATCCCCTCACTGTACATCCACCAGAAGGAAGGGGAACCCACTTCTCAACGGGTGACCTGAGGAGGCACCCACACCCACAGGGACTACAGAAATTGAGGTTCATGTGGTGACTTCGAAAGGGCTCCAGGGTACAGCCTTGCTGCTGCACTGAACAACAGGCAAAAAGAAAAAGAAAAAGAAAAACATCCACTAAAACTTCTCATCAATGATAATGTATTATACTTTAAAAACAGTTTTAATTCCCTCTTGTCGTATATTTTTGCATGGAGCCCTTTGAATTAACCAAAAATCTCCACGATTTCCTCATGCACAGTAATACTAATAAATATAGCTTCTATTCTTTTTTTAATTAAGGGAGGTTGCATATAGTTCCTTCCCATGTTTAATTCATGAAAAAGAAATCCTGAATATATCTGTCAAACACCAAACAGGATTTCTTCTGAACTCCTCACTGAAGAAAGAAAATAAAATGACCGAACAACAGGTATCACCCATATTGTCACCGTGCTAGCTTTCTCACTGATTAAAAATAATCCTGCAATGCACATGCAGATCACTTATGCAAAATTTTTTCCAACAATTCTTGTTGTTATATTACATTTATCTTTCTCCTTCTGTCTCCTCTCCTGCTTCTTTTCCCCAGGGTCCTGTTTCCCTCTTACATCCCTTTTCCCTTCAACTTTCTCCCTGTCCCCTCCTCTTCTTCCTCCTGCTATGCCTTTCCTCCTCTCTTACACCTTTCTCCTCCTTTCCTTTCCTCTTTCTCCTACACTTTCACTTTCTTCTACCTCTTCTTTATGGTCCTGGGGGTTGGACTCAGTGCCTTGTGCTCACTATGCAGATGCTCTGCTGCTCACTACAGGCCTCCAGTCTAGACTTCATCTCAATGACCATCTATTTCTGATTTGTTTTTAAATAGCAAAACCAACAAAGACTTTTGATTCAGGATTTAATTCATTGTACATATCCTGTGCCATAAATATGTGCTACTTCATACATTGTGGCTAATATGTTTTGGTTATGTCTTGGGGTTCAGATAAACTCATCAGAAACAATGTGTTTGAAGGCAATCTAATGTGATCCTGTGTTTCTCCCAAATTAATGAACTGGTTACTTTGTATCTTGCACAAGTACTTCTATATTGTTCCCAGATTAATGAACTGTCACTTTGTGGTAACACCCACAGTAACACTAATCCAAGGATTGCTGGGGATCATAAGATTAAGTCCAGACAGGAAAATCCATGTGATATGTATCTCAAATTAACTGCTAAAAAGCCAGAAGAAGACTTGTGGCTAAGTGGTTTAGTGCCATCCTTGCACTGAATAAGATGATGACAGAACCCAGGCCTGAGTTTAAGACCTGTGGTGGGTGCAAGCACACTCGCACATGCACGCATGCACACACAAACACGCGCACACACGTGCGCGCACACACACACACACACACACACACACACACACACACACACACACACACACACAATTTCCCAACTAGAGCAAGTAGAATATCTGTTTTTCTGATAAGATGTCTGAGTTTCTGTCCCATGTGCTTGTATATTTTTGAAAGCTGTATCATCAACTTACCTAATTTTAATAAATGACACCTTGTTCACTATTATTTATGTTTGAAAATATTTTAAGACACATTTTCATGTAGAAATTTGAGTTTGTTCCCCAAATTGTGACTGTCTTGGTTTGTAAGAATGAAAGAATTGTGCCTTTAATTCATTAGTTCATAAATTAGAAAAGTAACCACAACCCTAGAACCAATTGCCTTTGAATTCTAAAAGCCACACAAATATATTAGTTTTTATTTATCCTATCTTTGATTCAACTCATCTTTCTCAAAATAGTTTTTAGTTTTACTTAAATATCCTGCCATTTTTCTAACCCGAACCCTAACTGGAACATTCAGGCTAACCCTCACACTAATCATACCCTAATCGTTCTATTATGAACAGTTTCCTATTTCACATTCATCCTAATTGTAACTTGACTTGTTTTTCAAAAATTTACTTTCAATTAGACCCTAAATTTTCCATTTCCCTAATGCTAACATTAAGCCCATCTAGAACGGAAACCTAACTTTCACCCTAATGATAGTCCAATTCTAATGTTTAAAAAAATATTCTAGTTTTTATTCATTCTAGTGAATGCTCCAGTTTGCACTATGGAAATGAATTTCAATTTGCCCTAATTCCCACAAATTTCCTGACTCTACATCTGAAGTTATATTGTTCCCTAACATGAACCATTATGTGTCCTCAAATTCTCACATCAGGAAAAATATGGTAGTTTCCCTTGATCTTACCTTTTCATGAACCCCTGTACCCTAAAACAGTTTCAGATTTACTCATCATCTAGTCCATTACTTAACGCTAACTCTCAACTGAAACCTGGCTGGAAAACTCTCATTGATCATTACAAGAATGATCACTGAGAAATAAATATAATGATAATGCTCTAGTTACTATTCAATCTCACATTTTTTGCTTCCACTTTTTAGTGAAAACTCAATTTCATACTAAAAATATTCTTATTCATAACACTAATCATAATCAGAACAAAATACTGACCCTAATCTTAATATAAATTATATGTCAATACTAACACAAGTAAACTAATTTTCACTCATCTTGACTTGATTCAAGTAAGCCTTCCAAACATAGGTTACAATTTTTTCCCAATACCTTAGTCATTTTCTAACCCTAAACTTAACCTTAACTGGAACATTGAGAATAACCATAAGCCTGATTGTAAGTAGATTCTAATATAGCAATACTCTAGTTCACATTCATTCTAACTCTTACCAGGCTTATTCTAAAATTTACCTTCAATTTGAGCCTCATTTTTTTCTCCTTTACTCTAACCTTAATCATGGCTGTAATCCTAACCATAAGCTTGACCCTAATGGTATCCCAATTATATAATTTATGAAAATCCCTCATTTTGTGTCATCCTAACTGAAATTGACTTGTAATTCTTGAAATAAATTGCAGGTTTTCCTAAACCCTACAGATTTTTTCACTCTTAACTCTGAATCTATCTTGTTCTATAACAGGAATCATAATACCCATTTGATCTCAAATCCTGGTATTATGAAATAAAATGTATTTCCATTATTGTAACATTTCCTGAATTCATAGAACCTAAAATAAGTTCAGATTTATTTAACATTTAACCCATTCCTTCTTTTTTCTTTTTGTTGGTCGTGTGGCTTGATCTCTGGGCCTGGGCATGATCCCTGAGCTCTAGGCATGGGCACGATCCCTGAGTTCTTTAGCTCAAGGTGTGCACTTTACCACTTGAGCCACAGCACAACTTTCAGGTTTTCTGGTGGTTAATTGGAGATAAGAGTCTCACAGATGCTCCTGCCAGGACTGGCTTTGAACTGCAATCCTCAGAAATCACCTTCCAGGAATGGGAGTCCAGGGAAACCATAACCAACCAACTAAGTGACTTGAGAATAAACACTGAGCACAAATTAAGGAAGAAAAGAAGTTCATACAAGATCTAAAACAAAGCCCCAACAAAGCCAAACAATTAGAAGGAAAAGAAATGAAAAACAAAGTAGAAAGTCTTGATAGTAGGTTAGACCATGCAGAAGATCGAATCCCAGTTATTGAAGACAGCCTAGATATTATAGAGAAAAAACATTCAACCATCCAAGACAAATCCAAGAAATATGGTAGATCTATTCAACATTTTGAAGACACCATCAGAAGGCCTGATCTGAGGATAATAGTTGTAGAGGAGCACCTAGAGACAGAAGTTAATGGTCTAGGAAATTTGTTTAATAGGACCTTAGCAGAGAACTTCCCAAACATGCAAAAAGATAGGCCTATTCAGACACAAGAAGCTTTTAGAACTCCAAATAGACCAGACCAAAACAGGACATCCCACCATCATGTTGTAATCTGCACAGGATCAATTCAGACCAAGGAAAAGATCCTTAAAGCTGTCAAGGAGAAAAGATCAATCACGTATAAAGGGAAACTAATTAGAATCACCTCAGATTTATCAGCAGAGACAATCAAAGCAAGAAGAGCCTGGAATGATGTATGCCATGCCCTAAAGACAAACAACTATCAACCAAGAATACTGCATCTAGCTAAACTTTCCTTCATAACCTCAGGTCAAATAAAAACCTTCCATAGCAAAGAAAAACTGAAACAATACATCTCCACCAAACCAGCCCTATAAAAGATTTTTAAACATGTCCTATACATAGAAGACCACAATAAAGGCCAAGAAACCTCACCCAAACTGAAAATTCAAGAACCATAGGAAGAACCTAGTTGCCGCAGCCCCCAAGGAGGTGGATAAAATGGCAGGAACTCCCAAATACCTCTCAGTCCTATCTCTCAACATTAATGGACTTAACTCACCAATTAAGTGACATAGACTGTCTAGTTGGATTAAAAAGCAAGATCCTTCTATCTGCTGCCTTCAGAAGTCACATCTTGCCCTTAAAAACAAACACATTTTCAATGTGAAAGGCTGGAACAAAATCTACCAAGCAAACGGCCCCCATAAACAGGCAGGAGTTGCAATCCTAATATCAGATAAAATAGACTTCAAATTAAAATTAGTGAGAAGAGATAAAGAAGGTCGCTACATACTAATTAAGGGATTGCTCCTTCAGGAGGATATTACAATTCTAAATCTCCATACGCCAAACAACAGAGCACACAAATTTATCCAAGAAACACTACTTTAACTCAAATCCCACATAGATCCAAAGACATTAATTGTTGGGGACTTTAACACACCACTCTCTCCACTAGATAGATCAACTCGGCAAAAACTCAATAGAGAAACCGCAGATCTGAACAACTGCATAGATCAACCAGATTTAACAGACATCTACTGAATATTTCACCCAGCAGCATCAGAATACACCTGGGTTTACATGGGACTCAGTGTCAGGTGAGCCTAGACCACTTGGCTAACTTCCCCATGTACCATGCATATTGTATGCAGTGTGATGTCAGTGGACCACATTTTCAGGGTGTGAAAAGTCTGACATTCTTGGTCTGGGAAGGTGGCTCAGTGGTAGAGTGCTTGCCTTGCATGCATGAGGCCCTGGGTTCGATTCCTCAGCACCACATAAGCAAAAAAAGAAAAAAGCCAGAAGTGGCGCTGTGGCTCAAGTGGTAGAGCGCTAGCCTTGAGCTGAAGAGCTAAGGGACAGTGCCCAGACCTGGAGTTCAGGCCCCATGACCGGACCCAAAAAAAAAAAAGAAAAGTCTGACATTATTAATGCATATTTGTAATGTAGTGCAGCAGAAACTAGGAAAATATTGCTTGGCATTCTGCTTTGGTTTGAGAATAAGACTTACAAAGCTAAGCATTGTGGTGCATGCCTATAATCTCAACACTCAAGAAACTGAAACAAGAAGATCACATGGAATATACAGAGACTCTGTGTTCAAACAAAAGGAGGGTGGACAATAATGGAAAGGGTAACACTGATCAACATGCATTGTCCACATGAAATAAAATGAAAATCTCTTTAAAATTATTTAAAGAGATAGTATTTATTATTTATTTTACAATTATTATTTATTTTATTATTTGCTTATTTGTTACAAATAAACTGCTGATGGCTCACACTTGCAATCCAAGATAGTCAGGAAGCTGAGACATGATGATCCCAGTTGACTTTTGGGGGATGGTAACTTGACGTAAGACTCTCATGGACTTTCTGGCCCAGGTGGTTTGAATCTTGACACTCAGATCTCAGACTTCTAAGTAATTAGGGTTACAGGGGTAAACCTCCAGCTCCAGGCTTCCAAGTGACTATTATCTCCAAATAACCACAAAAATGCCAAATGTGGCTCAAGTGATTGAACTCCAGCCTTCAGTGAAAAAATCTCAAGGGATAGTACCCAGGCCTCAAGTTCAATTCCCATGAACAACAACAACAAAAACAAAGAATCATCAATAGAATATGCAATCACTGTTGTTGTTGGTACCCTGTGCTTACATGGTAAATATCAGTAATTGTTCAATGATCTCTTTGTGCATCAAACTATTAAAATCATCTTTGCCATACATCCTGACTCCACATGAGGCAAAAACATCTAACAAAGATGAAATAAAGATCCTATGATCATTACTCAGACCAGTTCTCCCCACATTCTGGTGGCTGTTGGTGACTGTGGGAAGAGGATTTTTTTCTGAACAGACAATGTCCACAGATGCACAGTGAGGTCCCTCAAAAGCTAGCAGAAGGGATGCACCTATGCCCATCCTCAGTCACTGTAAGCGTGGTGGGACTCATTTTCTGAGAAGCTTTCACACTACTGCTGTGTGTAGAATACAGTCATCAAACTGGAAATGAGTTAATATTGATACTAGAGCTAACTCTCAGCATCTATTATTGCATCCCAGAAGGAGGTGATGCACAGAGATATGTGCATGTGTGTGTAAGTACACACCTTGTGTGAACAGCAGTATTGGGATTTAAACTCAGAGTCTCACACTCTCACTCAGCTTTTTCACTCAAGTATAGCACTTGGCGCTATACTTCTTAGGCCAAAGTTTCACTGAGATTTTTTTGTTAGTTAACTGGAAATATGAGTCTCAGAACTTTTCTGCCCAGATTTTTCTGCAAACCCTAGATCTGAGCCTTCTGAGTATCTAGAATTATAGGTGTGAGACACTTGTTGCCAGCTTCAACTACTATCCAAGGAGACACATGGCTTTATTGATACAGCTGGTTGGCCTTCGTTTATGATTAGTGGAGATTGGAGTTGGAACTCCAGCCTTTCCTAGGGCCTGAGTTGGTAATTCTAGGCATCTTGTCACCATTCATCAGACAGAATTGCCTTTAGCCTACTTGTCACAGAATTGAGAGGTAACTGCCAAGTCTCCTGGAATTCAGGGCCAATGCAAGGGATATCTGTTGGTTCTGAGTAATCAGGGCTGGCGTTCCATGGCCTTTCAGGCTTCCAGATTTGCCTGCTAGATCACTGTGCTTCCTATGCTTCCAGCACCTTTCACTCACAAGGACTAGGGCAGGCCCAGGACTCTGCTTTGAGGTGCCATGTTTGTTTATTGGGTGAAGAATATGAATGTAAGAATCAGCAAACTCACTCAATCCAGGGCATAGAAAGCTGTTCACAGGCTTTCAGGATTTCAGCTTGACCATTCTGGGGTTGACTCCCACTGCTCCTACCTTGAAGCATGCTCTTCAGAACCTAGATCAAGAGGGTCCATAAGGGGCCTGCATTGCATCTCAACACTGCCTAGCTGCTTTCCTGCTAAGCTGCTCCTCCTGCACTCCTCATGCTATGTGTGATGAAGGGGGCCAGAAAATCTATACCAAAATAATCCTGCTATAGCATGTGGGGTCAAAGTTCATAGGGCATAGAAACATTTTTCTGGGTTTTCATACTCAGGAAAATGAGTGATTATTCTCTTTTTTGATTGGTTTTGTTTTTCATTATTTCTGGATGCTGTATATGTAAACACAGACTGGTTCAAATGTGCTCTTTGAACAATGTCTTAATTTGATAAGCAGACATCTCACAATAAGTCAAATACCCAATAGCCCCATTTGTCAAAGGTCTTCTCTTCTCCAACACCTTCAAGAAGATGCAAGAAAGAAAAGAAAATATTTTTGTAACCCTTCTCTTTGATCCATGTGTGAACACAAAGTGTGGATTCAAAGTGTGGATCAAAGTGTGGATCCAAAGTGTGGAACAAAGTGTGGTAGAGCAACAGTCTTGACCAAAAAAGCTCAGGGATAACACCTAGACCCTAAGTTCAAGCCCTTGGAACAAAACAAAAGCAAAAGAAAACAATCCACAATATGTATGGGATATATGGATGTAGAGAGCTGCGAGAGGCCGCACCTGGAAGATGGCGCTGGCTTCCGCCCTCCGCCTTCCCGATGGCAAGTGCTCTCGTGGTAAACAACTCCTGATATGGCTAAGGCAAAGAATCTGGCTTGCTTCCGCGCACCTGAACCTATTGGCGGTTCCCACGTGGCGTATCAGGGTTGGCTACCCAGCGGGTACTTAAGGCTGTGGGGAATTCTCCCCGGGGTTGGGGTCACAAGATTAAAAAAAAAGGTCCTGAATAAACGGCAGAGAGAAGAGTCCAGTGTCGCGTCTCCTTGCTGGTCGAGGCGGTAGCGACACGTGGCGGCCCGTACGGGGACTCAGCCATAACCCCAACGAGGACTCAGAACTCTCTGCGGTCAGGGTGGTGCACCGGTAAGTCCCCAGGTAAAAGGGGAATCCGCGACAAAAGCGGGGGTAAGTCCCCAGGTAAAAGGGGAATCCGCCACAAGAGTGGGGAGTAAGTTCCCAGGTAAAAGGGGAATCCGCCACAAGAGCGGGAGGGATTTTTGCTCTTCTCAGTAGATAAAGAGAGAGTGAGAACCCGGGGCTAGTCAATAGAGTAGCCAAAAGTGAAAGTAAAAGTTTGTTTACCAGCTTTAAATGTTTAAAACATGGGCGCTTCTTTTTCGCACCCAATTTTTTTGGCTCTCAATGAGCTACTGCACTCAAAAAAGTTAAAAATAAAAAAGAGTACTTTAGAGAGATTTTTGAATGAATGTGACACCGTTGCCCCATGGTTCGCTGTCTCTGGAAGCCTCACGGTGGCCTCTTGGGAGAAACTAGGGAGGGACCTAGATTTTGCCTCTGAACAAGGAACGCTTAAGAGCGGAGTGAGACCAATATGGAAACTGATAAGAGGCTGTCTCGAGGACCAGCGTTGCAGTGAGGCGGTAGAGAATGGTCAGGCCGCCTTAGAAATGCTGCAGGAAGAAAGATCAGAAAGGGCAGACAGCGAAAAGGAGGAGAGCAGGGGGGGGTCATGCCCTGATTTTGCCGAACTAGAGACCTCTGAGTCTACAGACTCAGAGGAACTACAATCACTCATAGAACAAATAGAAAAAACAAAGATAAGAAAGAGGAGGAAAGGGAAGGAGAGAGAGGACCCAGATAAAGACGAATGCACGCCCTCCGTGCACCGCCCCACACCTTCGGCCCCTCCGCTCTATGCGGAGGACCCTGGAAGTGGCAGCCCCGGCTGTTCTTTCAGCCCAGGCATGTGGAAAGCGGTCAGAACCGAGTTACATCTAGCCTGTCCAATATTTCAGGATCCACAGGGACAGCGGTATCATGAACCCTTAGATTTTAAGGTGATAAAATCTTTAGCTGAGTCTGTGCGGACATACGGAATCACGGCCTCCTTTACTGTAGCCCAGGTGGAGGCCCTAAACAGACACTGCATGACACCCGGTGATTGGAGTGGGCTCGCACGAGCTTGTTTGAGCCCAGGTCAGTATTTAGATTGGAAGGCTTTTTTGATTGAATTTGCTAGTGAAGAGGCTGCGGCCAATCAGGCTGGGGGAAACCCAGCTTGGGACAGAGATATGCTGCTTGGACAGGGGAGATTCGCCAATCAGCAGATAGGCTACCCGGTCCAAGTTTATGAACAAATCAATAAAATTGGCATAAAGGCATGGAAGGCCTTACCAAATAAAGGCGAGGTGAGTGGCAATCTCACCAAAATCCTGCAGGGCTCTATGGAGCCGTTTTCGGACTTTGTTGCTCGTATGGTCGAGGCCGCTGGCAGAATTTTTGGTGACCCAGACGCAGCCATGCCATTAATTAAACAGCTTGTTTACGAACAGTGTACTAAGGAATGCAGAGCCGCCATAACCCCATATAAGAATAGGGGACTAGAAGCATGGATGAAAGTATGCAGAGAGCTGGGCGGACCACTAACTAATGCTGGATTAGCTGCTGCTGTGGTGCAATTAACCCAGAAGAAAGGAGGAGGCTCAGGTGCATGCTTTAGATGCGGCAAGATGGGACACATAAAGCGTAATTGCCCTGAAAGAGGAAGTGTGATAGAAACAGGAAAGGGACAACAGCCTAAGCGGCTTGGGCTGTGCCCTAGATGTAAAAGGGGGAAGCACTGGGCAGTTGAATGCCGATCTGTGAAAGACATCAACGGTCGAACCTTAATGCAGGCCCATTCAAAAAACGGGCAGCAGGGCCCCCGCCCTCAGGGCCCGCAAATATATGGGGCAGTCGAGAACCAGGACAGGAACCCAGAACAGTGGCCGACCCTCCGGCACCCCAAGGACCACGGAGAGCCACTGCAGGCTCAGCAGGACTGGACCTCTGTGCTACCACCAGACTCGTATTAACTCCCCGAATGGGGGTCCAGTTAGTTGACACAGACTTCCAAGGACCCCTTGAGCCTGGCACGGTGGGATTGTTGATAGGGAGGTCATCCACAATTCTGCGGGGCCTTAAGGTGCATCCTGGTGTGATTGACCCAGACTATACTGGAATTGTAAAGATTATGGTTGAATCTCCTAAAGGAATTTTAGCCATCTCCCCAGGAGATAGAATTGCTCAGCTTTTGATTTTACCCAGTTTACATGACCATTTTGCGGCTCAGCCCAAGCTAAGAGGAAAAGGGGGTTTTGGATCCACGGGAACAGACTTAACATTCCTGTCTCTTGATTTGGACCAAAGACCAGTTCTTGAACTCAATGTTGATAATAAGAAAATTTTGGGCCTTTTGGATACTGGGGCAGACAGGAGCATTATTGCCAGAAAAGATTGGCCATCAGGATGGCCTGTACAAGCGTCCTCCCAAACCTTACAAGGTCTGGGATATGCTAAGGCCCCTGACATGAGTGCGAGACAGCTGCACTGGAGTGATGAAGAAGGACATTCTGGTATAATACAGCCTTATGTGTTACAGCTCCCGGTTTCCTTATGGGGCAGAGACCTTATGAAAGAAATGGGATTTAAATTAAGTAATGACTATTCCCCTGCATCACAGGACATGATGGTGCGTATGGGTTATCACCCCAGTTTTGGACTAGGTAAATTTCTACGAGGGAACAAGGAGCCTATTAAAGTGTACCAGAGAAACCACAGGCAGGGCTTGGGTTTTTCCTAGGGGCCACTGGGGGAGGGATCCCCATATCCTGGAAAACAGAGGAGCTGGTGTGGGTGCCTCAGTGGCCACTTTCCTCTGAAAAATTAACTGCCGCCAGGACATTAGTACAGGAACAGTTAACCCAAGGACACATTAAACCATCAGTATCCCCGTGGAATACACCCATTTTTGTTATTAAAAAGAAGTCTGGAAAATGGCGTTTGTTACACGATTTACGAGCCATCAATAACCAGATGCAAATTATGGGCCCCGTACAACGAGGCCTACCTTTGCTTTCTTCCCTGCCGGCCTTTTGGCCCATTATTGTGATTGATATAAAGGATTGTTTTTTTTCCATTCCCCTGCATGATCAAGACAGTGTGAGGTTTGCTTTTACTATTCCCTCCTGCAATCATGAGGAGCCAGATAAAAGATATGAGTGGGTAGTTTTGCCTCAGGGGATGGCCAATAGTCCTACTATGTGCCAACTTTATGTGGATGAAACTCTTGCCCCTCTTAGACAAAAATATCCCAAATTAAGATGCATTCATTATATGGATGATATTTTACTAACAGCAAAGAGTAAACATATGCTGGAAAAGGCGTATGTGGATTTGATTGAGATGCTAAAGCACAGAGGACTGTTTATAGCTCCTGAAAAGGTACAGCAGGACCAGGTTATAGATTACTTAGGAGCGAAAATATGTAAAAATTGCGTTACTCCACAAAAGGTAGAGTTGAGAAAAGATAATCTAAAAACCTTAAATGATTTTCAAAAATTGTTAGGAGATATTAATTGGGTTAGAAGCTATTTAAAGCTACCAAATTATGAGTTGAGACCCCTTTATGTTATATTACAAGGAGACTCTGCTTTGGATTCTCCTAGACAGTTAACCAAAGAGGCAAGAGAGACTTTACATAAGATAGAAGAAGAGATTACAAAATGCCTGCTTACAGAGAATACAGGAAGACAAGAGTATTACCCTGTGTATACTCCCTACCTTGTCTCAACCTACTGGGTTGTTGTGGCAAGAAGGCCCGTTGTTTTGGATTCACCCGAAAATATCACCAGCCAAGTCTATTGAATATTACCCTACTGCTGTGGCTGGTGTTGCACTCTCTGGAATTCAACAATGCTTACAGTATTTTGGAATTGCCCCGTCTATCATTATAGTTCCTTACACCAGCCATCAAGTTCAAACTTTGTGTGCTACTATAGATGTTTGGGCTATTTTACAATGTAGCTTTACTGGACAAATAGACAACCACTTTCCAAAACATCCCCTTTTGGGGTTTTTCAAGGAACACCCAATTATCTTTCCTAAGGTAACGACTTCTCAACCTATTGTAAGTGCCCCTAATGTATTTACTGATGGCTCAAAAACGGGATGTGGTGTATACATGGTTGAGGCACAGCGACCGGTACAACACCAGTTTCAGCCCGGTGCTCCTCAGATGGTAGAGTTAAAAATTGTTATAAAAGTTTTTGAAGCATGCCCGTTTTCTTTTAATTTAATATCTGATTCTGCTTATGTTATTAATGCTCTCAAGGTTTTAGAGGTTGCCGGACCTATTAAGAGTTCCAGTCCGGTTGGTCCATTGTTTCAACAATTACAACAGTTGATTTGGCAGAGAAAATCATGCTTTTATCCCTTGCATATTCGGGCTCATACGGGCCTGCCAGGACCCCTGGGCAAAGGAAATGATGTAGTGGATCAATGGACCAGACAAGAATGGGTATTTATTAGCTCTGCCTTAGACAGAGCCAAAACCTTTCATAAAACATTTCATGTTAATGCAAAAGCACTACAACAAAAATTTCAAATTTCTCGAGCCGATGCGAGACAGGTGATATTAGACTGTCCTCGATGTGTAATTTATCAGCATCCGCCTAGTGTTGGGGTTAATCCCCAGGGTTTGCTCCCGCTAAAAGTTTGGCAGATGGATGTGACTCACATCTCTGAGTTTGGACACCAAAAATATGTACATGTGTCTGTGGACACCTGTTCAGGTGTTATACATGCCACGTCCTCGGCTGGAGAAAAGGCACGCAATGTTATTGCCCATTGTTTGGAGGCCTGGGCAGCCTGGGGAAAACCTTATCAACTTAAGACTGACAATGGACCTGCGTACACAGGACAACAGTTTGCCTCCTTTTGTCATCAAATGGAGGTGCAACTTATACATGGTTTGCCTTACAATCCCCAAGGCCAAGGCATTGTGGAACGTGCTCACCGCAAGATAAAAGAGTGCCTACAATAACAAAAGGGGGGAATTGGCCATGGCCGTACCCCAAAGGAAAGACTTTCTCTTGCTTTATTTACTATTAATTTTTTAAATTTGGATGCTCAGAGTCAATCCGCAGCAGATAGACATAATGAACCTTATGGCCCAGCAAAAGGGATGGTAAAATGGAAGGATGTCTTGACAGGGCTCTGGCGTGGGCCCGATCCCGTACTGACATGGGCACGAGGCTCTGTTTGTGTTTTTCCTCAGGACCAACAAGATCCGGTGTGGGTGCCTGAACGCCTCACTAGAAAAGCCCAGTGTGAAGAGGCACGAGATGCGGGGGGTGATGGTCCTCCTGCTCATCCTTGCGATGGTGCAACTGGGAAGACCAGTACCAAGATGGGGAACCCTGTCTGTGTTCCCGAGACCGATGCCCATACGACATGATGCATAACTGTTTCCTTGATTACAGCCTCTTCGGGTTCTGGTACCGTGACTGGTGTTGTGGCAACTGCTACGGGTTGCGGCGGCCAAAGTGTTAAACCTAAATCTTCTATTACTCACAGGCCTACCTCTGTGCGTGTATCCCCCATTTTTGTTCATTGTGAGTATGGAAGAACTTACCTTGTACATTAACCCAATGCTGGAATGCCTCAAAGTTTAAATATGCTTTAGTTACCCGAATGCCTCGTTGGGTGTCTGTGCCTGAGGATGCTCCTAATGCTATTGACCTAATCATCTTAAGGAGAAGGGCTGGGAAGGTGGCTCAGTGGTAGAGCACTTGCCTTGCATGCCTGAGGCCCTGGGTTCGATTCCTCAGCACCATATAAGCACAATGAAAAAAGCCGGACGTGACGCTGTGACTCAAGTGGTAGAGTGCTGGCCTTGAGCTGAAGAGCTGAGGGACAGCACCCAGACCCAGAGTTCAGGCCCAGGAAAAAACCTATTTAAAAAATGCTGCAAATTTGTCTAAACAGTTGTCTAGTTATCTTTTAGGTAATTGAACTGGGGAGTTCGACAGCCTGATGGAACAGCTCACGGTTGCCATCGTCATGGTGAACTCGACCTGAGTGGATGCTGGATTGGCGGAGGGGTTATCTTCATGTATCTCCGCTGCTATGAATCATCTCAAGGAGGGGGCGGGTTTGGGAGCCCTGATAGGCCTTCTGGTGTTAGCCTCCTTGGTATGTCTGTGGTGCATTTGCCAAATTAGAGGTTCTCAGCATCGCAGTGCAGCCATGATTATCCAAGCCTTTACAGTCATTGGAGCAGGTCAGTCCCCCTAAGCGTGGCTTGCCACCCTAAAACAATGAACACAGATTGCAAAGCCAAAGTACTGCAGTCGAGAGGCATGAGTTTTGCCCTCGAGGAGAGCATGTTTGATTGCACACGGGTTCGATTCGCCTTTTCCCGTCCTTGTGAAAAACGAATCAATGGACAGGCTGAGTCATCCCTAGAGAAGGTACCCTCTGGGAGAAGGCTTGTATGCAGTCCTTGCATTGCACAACAGGGATCAGACCTCTGTTCTCATCTGTGTTCTTTAAACAAAAAAGGGGGAACTGTAGAGAGCTGCGAGAGGCCGCACCTGGAAGATGGCGCCGGCTTCCGCCCTCCGCCTTCCCGATGGCAAGTGCTCTCGTGGTAAACAACTCCTGATATGGCTAAGGCAAAGAATCTGGCTTGCTTCCGCGCACCTGAACCTATTGGCGGTTCCCACGTGGCGTATCAGGGTTGGCTACCCAGCGGGTACTTAAGGCTGTGGGGAATTCTCCCCGGGGTTGGGGTCACAAGATTAAAAAAAAAGGTCCTGAATAAACGGCAGAGAGAAGAGTCCAGTGTCGAGTCTCCTTGCTGGTCGAGGCGGGTAGCGACATATGGATATACCTGTATTATACCATAACTATGCTGTAAAAATAAACCTATTAGAAAATTTAAATTTGTTTTCTTTTGTAGCTCAGTACCAGAAGCTCAGGCCTATAATACTACTTACTCAAGAGACACTTCTCATCAATTCACCAGGAAAAAGCTGGGAGTGAAAGTGTTGCTCAAGTGGCAGAGTGCCCGCCACAAAACTAAAAGCTAAAACAAAAAGCTTGAGCCCTGTATTTAAACAGAATACTGGACCAAACTATTTCTTTTGTGTCCCTGTCTAACTTCTATCTTTCTAGAGTGAACTGAATCAGTACTGTTTCATTTTTACCAGAGAAAAAATTGGATCTGAAAATGGTGCTGGGAAAACTAGATATTCACCTTGAGAAGATTGAAACTCAGTTGCTATCTCTTACACCATACCACCTACACACACACACACACACACACATGTCGCTACCGCCTCGACCAGCAAGGAGACGCGACACTGGACTCTTCTCTCTGCCGTTTATTCAGGACCTTTTTTTTTTAATCTTGTGATCCCAACCCCGGGGAGAATTCCCCACAGCCTTAAGTACCCGCTGGGTAGCCAACCCTGATACGCCACGTGGGAACCACCAATAGGTTCAGGTGCACGGAAGCAAGCCAGATTCTTTGCCTTAGCCATATCAGGAGTTGTTTACCACGAGAGCACTCACCATCGGGAAGGCGGAGGGCAGAAACCGGCACCATCTTCCAGGTGCGGCCTCTCGCAGCTCTCTACACACACACACACACACACACACACACACACACACACACACACACACACACACACACACACACATTAATTCAATTTAATCAAAAGATCAGTGCTAGAGAACCTGCTATTGATTACATGTAACACTCAGATTAGCCCCTTCCAAGTCAAATCTCTGGGGTTAGGGAGTGAACTCCAGGCCAGACACACACTAGGCAATGCTCTAACATTTGAACTGTGCTTCTATCCCTTTTTTATTTAATATTTTTGAGAGGGTCTTACTACCTTGCTTCAAAGTGCCACTGAATGTATAATATCCTTGCACTGTTCCCCAAAAGCCCAAATTACAGCCTCTGCCAACATTTCCAGTTTTTCTCATTTTTCTTCCTGTCTTCCACACACATAATCTCACTTCAGAAGATACTTTTCTCAGGTATTTGTTCTGATGAAAAACTGACTACTTGCCGGGTGCTAGTGGCTCACACCTGTAATTCTAGCTACTCAGGAGGCTGAGATCTAAGGATCACAGTTCAAAGCCAGCCCAGCAGAAAAGTCAGTGAGACTCTTATCTCAAATTAACCACTAGAATACCGGAAGTGGTGCTGTGGCTCAAGCAGTAGAATGTTCGCCTTGAGCTGAAGAGCACAGGGATAGTGCCCAAGTCCAGAGTTCAAGCCCCACGACTTACGAAAAACAAACAAAAAACCTGACTACATGCAACCCAATTAATATGCAGCAATCCCTTGTATTTGATGCACTGACATTTTATAATCTAAAAAGAAAACAAAAAAATCCACTTAAAGTTCTATGAGGGCAGAGTGAGAAAGGTGAGGGGCCCTGGGATTAGACATGTGGAACTCCTGACCTAAGTGGCAGAGTAAGCACCTTCCCCACATCAGGACCTTCATGACACCAAATCTGCACCTTTGTCCTCTGTCAGTGTCCACAATGACTACCCCACTCATATCTGCCACCATTTTCAACTTGAGAGAAGCTTTTGGTTGCCAAGATGCTCAATGACAGAGCTCCCAGAGAAGGGGCTGCTTGCTGGACAGGAAGGCAGTGGTCTCTCCTGCTGCTGAGGTGTTTCCCTTGGAGGCACTTGGCCAACACCCTGCCCAGCACCAAGTTCCACCAGAGCTAGGTCATCAGCAACCTGAAGGGTGAGCCAGTCCCAGTCTTGTACTCTAGGGACAGCAGCTTCAGAGACTGCTCTTTCTCACAGGTGCTGAGCAGCTGCTGCCCAATCAGAAGCAGACCAAAAGAGGCAGGTCAACTCCAGTCTCTATAAGAACTAGCTGTTCCTCCAATTTGAAGAAAACACCTATAAATATAGAGACAAGTGTCACTTCATGCACAGCATCCACAAGCTCCACAGCCTAGCCTGCCATCCCAAGTGCAAGATCTAGTACCTTCCATGTCACCAACCTTTGCCTCTATGTGCCCTGCTGCCACTTCATCCACAAAGCCAAGGAACACAGAGCCCTGGCCAGGACCTTTCTGCAGACCTTCCCTATCTCCAGCATAGCTTTAGCTTTGCTGGATTTTCCAGTGCCAATGAGACTGCTGCCACCACAAGGCTGCTAGATAGCCCCACGTCGATCATCCCAACACCCATCCTGATTGCCGATGACCTCCTGGGCTCACCCAACCTTCCTGATGGCACCAATAACCCCTTCACCTTCTAGAGTCAGGTATTTGTTCTTTACCTCTTTCATGGGGCTGCCTTTCATGTCTACCCCATCACCTTCCTATTCTGATCCATGTCTGAGTTCTCTCACATGTTTGATTCTCATGCCACCCCTCAGAATTCTCTCTTGGGTCAAGGCTACCTGTGCAGTACAGCAGGAGCCATGCTAGGTCAGATTCCCCCATCTTGGACAATTCAGGAGACCTGCCCATTTTCAGAAAACTGTCCATCTCATATGACTAAAGCACCAGGGTAAGGAGGGACACCCCCAATCCATTCCTTCTACTCCCCTTCCTCCTGCACCACATCCTAGATCCAATTAATCACCAAAAAACCTGGAAGTGACCTGTATTTCAAGTGGTACAGTACTAGCTTCATGCTAAATGAAGCTCAAGGATAGCTCCTATCCTGAATTCAAGCACCAAGACCACCACAGAACATCAACAATAAAAAGATGAGTGATTTGGAAATGGAAAAAGGCCTTTAAATTCAAGTAGATCCACTGAAATGGAAAAAATAACCCTGTCCTATGACTAAAGGACTCAATATTGTACTTTATTTTACTTTTTATCAGTTGTGGAGCTTTAGTCATGGCCTGGGCAACGTCCCAGAACTTTTTTGCTCAAGACTAGCACTCTACTTCTTTAAGCAACAGCTACACATCTGGTTTTGGGGGTGGTTAATTAGAATAAGAATATCACAGACTTTCTTGCTCAGGCTGGCTTTGAATTGTGATCCTCAGATCTCAGCCTCCTAGAAGCTAGGATAACAAATGTGAGTCACCAGTGCCCAGCTAGGACTTAATATTTCTAAAAGAGGGCTGGGAAGTTGGCTCAGTGGTAGAGCACTTGCATTGCATGCCTGAGGCCCTGGGTTCAATTCCTCAGCACCACATAAGCAAAAAGAAAAAAGCCAGAAGTGGCGCTATGGCTCAAGTGGTAGAGCGCTAGCCTTGAGCTGAATTGCTGAGGGACAGCGCCCAGGCCCAGAGTTCAGGCCCCACAACCGGACCCAAAAAAATAAAATATTTCTAAAAGAGCAGTACTTTTCAAATTGCCTTTGCATTCAAAATACCCCTTACAAGATTGTGACCTGGGTTTAAATTAATTGCAAAATTCATTCTAAAATGTGTAAGGGACTATAAGAAATCCTAAACAAACTAATTGGATACTGCAAAAACAAGAGGAAGTTAAGTAGGGGAGGATGACTCACATCTGTGATCTTTGCTACACAGAAAGAAGAGATCTGAGGACGGTAATTCAAAACCCACCTGAGGAAGAAAAACCTTTCCAAAAATTATTTCCAAAAAAACAACAACAAATATCCAAAATTGGAGCTATGGACATGAGAAAAAACTGTTCAAGGACAGTATTAACATGTACTTTTCCTTTTTCCTGTTTTTCTTTAGTTTAAAATTGCCATTGCCCAAATTTTGTTTCTCTGATATATTTATCTTTCATGCCACCTTGGAATTTGAACTCAGGACCTTGCTCTCTTGCTTATTTTTTGTTCAACGCTTGTACATAGAACTTTAGCTACACCTCTAGTTCCTGACTTTTACTGATTCATTGAATAAGGGTCTTTAAGATTTGTCTGCAGGTGCTGCTTTGAACCTCCATCTTTAGAATATGCCACTTTAGAAGCTACAATTAGTGAGATGGTCCATGACACCTGGCAAGTCATTTTCCATTTACACAAGTCTTCTTTCTCCTATTTATGATGTATTTTATGTCAGTGTTCATATTTCTTATGTATCTTTTTTCCAAATTTTTTATTGTGATTGATTACATAATTTCATAAATTTCAAAGTATTTTGGGATAATGATGCTTAGTTAAAGTCACAAACACATTCTAACACTCATGCGACAAATTGCCTATCATGGTCCATGAAGTGTATGATTTCTATGGGCTTTGACTATACAGTTATTTCTTCCATATTGAGTGATATTGCATAGTGTCAGCTGTTTTCTCTTTCCCACTCATTTCCTCCCTCCCATCGCTGCCTTTAAGTTGCTTGGTTTGTTTTGATCAATGTCCGGTGCAGCCGATGGGTCCCACTGTTGTATGTTTTCCCGTTTCCCTCTAGTTCTGTGTCCTCCTCCTAGTTTCCCTCCGATGTGCACATATATACCATATGTGGTCAGCGGCATGGGGTCATTTAGTAATCATTGGACTAGATGAGTGGGGGTCTTTTGTTTCTCGAGTCTTGTTTACTGTGTTGTATCACCTTATGTTCTGGATTTAACATCCACTTATCAGGGAGACCATGTGCCATTTGTCTCTTTCCTCTTGGCTTACCTCACTCAACATGATTTCTTCTAGTTCTATCCATTTCCCTGTGAATGCCATTATTTTATTCTTTCTAATGTCAGCATAATATTCCATTGGATATAAATACAATTTTTGATCCATTCATCTGTAGTGAGAGCATCTGGGTTTTTTCCATATCCTGGCTATTGTGAACAGTGCTGCAATAAACATGTAGGTGCATATGTCCTTGTATCCTGGTTCCTGTTGTTCAGGATAGATGCCTAAGAGTGGTTAGTGCATGGTGACAGGCTGGAGTCCACTTTTAGTTTTCTGCATGTGGCCGCCCAGTTTTCCCAGCACCAGTAGTTGAAGAGGCTGTGCTTCTTCCACTGTATGTGTTTGGCTCCTTTGTCAATTATCAGCTGATTATAGGCATGTAGTTTTATTTCTGGATCTTCTATTCTATTCCCTTGGTCTTTGGGGGTCTGTTTCTTTTTTGGGGGGGTCTGGTCATGGGGCCTGAACTCTGGGCCTGGGTGCTGTCCCTCAGCTCTTCAGCTCAAGGCTAGTGCTCTACCACTTGAGCCATAGCGCCACTTCCGGCTTTTTTCTTTTTGCTTATGTGGTGCTGAGGAATCGAACTCAGGGTCTCAGGCATGCAAGGCAAGTGCTCTACCACTGAGCCACCTTCCCAGCCCCTCAGGGGTCTGTTTTTGTGCCAGTACCATGCTGTCTTTGTCATTATGGCTCTATAATAGAGTTTGAAGTCAGGCATCGAGATCCCTCCCATGTTTTCTTTTTTGCCTAGAATTATTTTGGCTATTCTAGTTCTTTTGATGTCCATATGAATTTTTGGACTGTTTTCTTTCTGTATTTCAGCAATGTACATCATTGGGATTTTAATAGGAATTGCATTAAATTTGTATATTAATTTTGGCATTTTCACTACATTGTCTGCCTATCCAAGAACAGGGAAGGTCTTTCCACTTTCTGGTGTCCTCTATAATTTCTTTCTTTAAGTTTTTATAGTTTTCATTAAACAGTTCTTTTGCATCTTTGGTTAGGCTAATTCCTAAATATTTTATTTGGGGGGGGGTATTGTGAATGAGGCCGTTTCCTTGATTTCCCTTTGTGTACAGGAAGGCAACTGATTTTTGTGGGTTGATTTTGTATCCTGCTACTTTGCTGAATTAGTTTATAAGTTCCAAGAGCTTGAGGGTGAAGTTTTTGGGATCATGGAGGTATAGTATCCTGTCATCTGCCCAAAGAGATAATTTAACTTCTTCCTTCCCTATGCGGATCCCTTTAATGTCTTTTTCTTGCCTTATTGCTCTGGCTAAGGTTTCCAGAAGTATATTGAAGAAGAGTGGAGAAAGTGGGAATCCTTGCCTTGTTCCTGATTTTAGGAGAATTGGTTGTTTTCCCCATTAAGTATAATATTGGCTGTTGGTCTGTCGTATATGGCATTTATTGTTTTAAGGAATGTTCCTTCTATTCCTATTTTTCCCAGAGCTTTTAACATGAATATTGTCTCATATCAAAAGCTTTTTTTCTGCATCAATGGAGATAATCATGTGGCTCTTGACCTTGGGTCTGTTGATATGATGGATTACATTTATTAAATTATGTAGGTTAAACCATCCATGCATCTCTGAGATGAAGCCTACTTGGTCATGATGTATGTTTTTTTTATATGTTTCTGGATTCTGTTGGATAGAATTTTGTTAATGATCTTTGTCTGTGTTCATCAAGAAGATTGGTCTGTAGTTTTTTGTTGTTGCTGTTGTTGGGTCTTTGCTTGGGTTGGGGATGAGTGTGATATTGGCATCGTAGAATGAGTTTTGGATAGCTCCCTCTTTTTCTATTTCATAGAAGAGGCTGAGGAGTATGGTATTAGTTCCTCATTAAAAGTCTTACATAATTCCGTAGTGAATGCATCTTGTCCTGGGCTTTTCCTTGTTGGAAAACTTCTGATTGCTTCCTTTATCTCATTGTAAGATATTGGCTTTTTTAATTGATTCGTTCTTTGCTCAGATTGGGTAACTTGTATTTCTCTAAAAATGCTTCCATTTCTGATAGGTTTTCTTTCTTTAGAGAGTATGGATTCTGGATATAGTTCTGTAGAATTGCTTGGATGTCTTGGGTATTTGTTGTGATTTTTCCCGTGGCATCCCTGATCTTGTTAATTTGGGTTTCCTCTCTTAAGTAATCTTGCCAAAGGTCCATCAATTTTATGTATTTTTTTTAAAAAAACAGCTTTTTGTTTTATTAATTTTATTTATAATTTTCTTAATCTCTAGCTCATTAATTTCAGCTCTTAATTTGGTAATCTGGTTCCGTCTAGTAACTTTAGGTTCCACTTTTTTCATGTTTTTCTAGTAGTTTACAACATGGGATTATTTACTTAGTCCATCTCTATTTTCTTGATGTGGACACTGAGGGCAATAAATTTGCCCCCTCAGGAATGCTTTTGCTGTGTCCCACAGGTTTCTTGATGTGTATTCATTTTCATTGAATTGTGGGATCCTATGTATCTTGTTAAATATTTTCTCCCCAAACTAGGTTTTTGATGTTATTTAGGGTGAAATTTTCTTAGATGTTTGCATGAAGCACAATGGATGTGTAATGATACTTGAATTCACTGTTGGAAGAGAGTCCCATGTACCACTACATTTACTCTGGAATTTGTCCCAATTGACAGATTATGAGCTTGAGGATCAAGGAGGAACACCTCTCTAGGATGTCTGGTCTGCTATGTCTGCTATGTCCTAGAGCTAGAGGCATGGCCTGGACTTTTGCCACTGCCTATGCATTTAATAGTTGCCTCTATATTCAGTAGATTCTCTTGTACAGCTACAGGTATTTCAACCCACTCAGGACCCATGTGCCTGGGTCATCAGATAATAGGAAGAAAAAATCCACAGTATATAGGATTCAAGAATTGTACAACATAAATATTGACATTTTAATAGAGTTAGAAGAGTAAATAAAATAAACATTTTACATCAATCATGACAAAAAGTAAAATAGATATTTTCCCAGGGAGGGGAGAAGGAACCTATAACACTAGATCTTCCTATAAGTTGCCTATAAGCAGAAATGCTAGGTCAGGCTAGTCAAAGGGATCTACCACCTCATTACAGAAAGGCTTCTCTTCCTGAGTTGAGGGAGGGACATATTCAAATTTCTCCATTGGAGACTGGTTTTCCTGCAGCAGATACTCTGTGAGGACAGACTCCCTTTCCTCAACCGAATCAAGCTTTGAGACATCACTTATTGGTGCTTCTGAACACAGACTGGGGAAATTTTCCTCAAACCCCACAAGTGCTGGTTTATCCTTCTTGCCAAGACATGTCCTGATTTGACTCACCTGGAGCTGATCTAGGCAGACTGTGAAAGTCAAGTGAATAAATTCTGGATCTTCTTCCACTGGAGTACCTGCAGGTTCATCTGCGTCATGTGTAGGGTTCAGAACAAGTGGGACATCCACAGGACTCGAAATCTGCTTGGTCTTTTCTGTAAATGGCCTTATCTGCTCTACATTCACATTCTTTCTGGAGTCCAGTGATGACTCCAGATCTCCATCATCACCATTGGTGACGCCACTGAGGGTTCTTTATTTCGAATTCAGAGAAAGCTGCTCTATGGTGATCGAAACCTGAGAATGTAAATAAGTAAAGGATTCTTAGAGTGGAGTCTATAAGTTCAGGTGTAATTAAACTGCCATGAGGTTTTAATGAAGAAAGCTATTGAACTTGAGTTTGGACTGAACAGTGGTGAGAAGGTAGGGAGTTTCTAATCAGCACCGATGCCTGAATATTTTCAAAAAGAAACAGGCATTACCTGGCAGAGAATATCCATAAAAGGACATTTTGTCAAGCTGGGTAGTACTAAGGGCTCCTGGCCAATCACCATCCTGAGAAGCCCATCCCTAGGGGCCTAGTTTCGATCACTACTCACAAAGTCTTGGCACCTATACAAGGACTCCTCTTTTTTCTAGCTCTGATAAATCATGTGTCACTCCATTGGTCAAGAAAGATGTGTAAGAGGAAGAGCAAGTCCAAGAATGCAAGTTGAATATGACATAGTATATGAGTTTATTCAGGGTGTCTTGGTTCCTGGGCTCATAGAAGTCATCAGTGGAAAAGTCCATCCGCAAAGTGAAGATGGAATAAAGGGTTCTGGGAGCAGATTGGTGGCAAGGTGAGAACCTGCCCTCCCCCTTCTCTGCCTCCCATAGCCCCTTTCTTACAAACCCCATGCAGAGGCTGTCCATCCTCTATGCAGAGGTGCATTTATTAGGAAGTGGGAGGAGATTCCTAGGATTAGGATGCTTCTCACAACCCAGTTCTAAGAAGCTGCTGCAAGACAATTCTCCAAATTTCTCACTGTGGGTTGTTCCCCCCAGGATATGATTCTCTGCACACAATATTCCCTGTCATTGATGAGAGACCACAACCACACCCACACCTATGCCATCTGCCAACTACTAAAGTCCCAAGCCTTAACTCCCTGGTGGAAATCATAAATAGTGTGCAAAGGAGAAATGTGTACTTTGAATCAGAAGCCTCAAAGATACCCAGTTTGCTAGGAGAGGCCTTCTCTTTGTGCCAGAGTTCACTTACTTCTTGTTCATCTTCCTTACAGTTAGGGCAGAGGGATCTGTACCTATGGGAGGACAGGAGAACATCACTTTAATGGCTCCTCTTTTCAGAACTAACAGGACACCTAAGGATCTGGCTAAGTCCCAGATGGGAATGTGAAACTGAGAGACAACAGTGAAGTATGTCTATTCAGTCCTGTGAAAATTCTGCTAAGAGGCTTATAGAAGTCTGTTCAAAGTAAATGTGCCAATGGTTCACCTCCAATCTTAGCTAATCAGGATGCAGAGATCTGAGAATCACCGTTTGAAGCAAGTCTGGCAGAAAAATTTGAAGACCCTTATCTAAAAGGCAGAAATGACCCTGTGACTCAAATGGTAGAGTGCTAGCTGTGAGCACCAAAATATTGGTACTTAGACCCTGAGTTCAAGTAGCAAGACATAAAAAGTAAATGGTTCAGGGCTTACAAATGGAAGGCATCCCTACTGGCTCAGAAGTCATTTATCCACCTTTGACACCCTAGCCCTTTCTCTGATTACATTATTTCACAGGCCTCCACGATTACTACTGAAAACTTATTTACAAATGGTAAATGTGATTTCCTGGAGCCTCAGCTAGGTGAGAGCTACTGGCTCATGCCTGTAATCCTGGTTTGTCACAGATTTCTAAAGCTCCAGTAGCTTCTGAGGGAAATGAAATGTCCTGGCTGGCCAGTCTTAAGAAATTAGTCATGGTGTGTTTTTCTTTGTCTTATGCCAAGTTCTTGTGAGAAGACCCCAGTGAAACAAACAGTCTCAGATTGGAGCCAGTACTCCCAAGACTCATCCATGAGGGCTGGCTGAGAAGCCCCAGATTGAAAGAGGAGCACTCACTTTTTAAACATAACAGCCAGCACTTGCTCCATTTTCCCACAGCCTATGGTTGTATAGGAAGTTTTGAATAAAGAAGAGATCTCCTTTCTGGTGGGCAGGGACTAGGTTAATCACAAGCATCTCCAGGCCTGCCTCCAAGCTCCATAATTTACAGGGTATATCCCAGGTTGGAGCCGACTCCTTTTCACACTAAGGTGGTAAAAAGAATGGATCTTTCAAACATGGAATTGGGAGCACACTTCAAATTGAGTAACTGTAATAGAGTGGATTGAAAACTACGTAGAAAGAATTATTTCAATATAGACACTTAAAAGCACACAAGAAGATGGTTCTAGTCTGAGTAGGATGAGATCAAATAGGTTTCCTATCATGATTACACCTCGCCTGAGTTGCTCTGTATTTCTCTTGGTTTCTACTTGGACAAAGGCCTGAGAAACTAGATTTGGTTCTTGGCACTGATCCAATGTCTGAAGCTTTGAGTGATGCACTCACTCTTGCCTGAGACCAGAGTCTCCTGACTTTTTTTTGGGGGGGGGCATCATGGGGCCTGAACTCTGGGCCTGGGCGCTGTCCCTCAGCTCTTCAGCTCAAGGCTAGTGCTCTACCATTTGAGCCACAGCACAACTTCCAGCTTTTTTCTTTTTGCTTATGTGGTGCTGAAGAATTGAACCCAGGGCCTCACGCATGCAAGGCAAGCACTCTACCACTGAGCCACCTTCCCAGCCCCAAGTCTCCTGACTTTTGAACACAGAATAAGAACATCTTTCTTGTTCCAGAGCCACAGGCCAAATGAGCTGACTTGAGCAAACTTTCATAGTTTGCTATCACAGTTCCATGTTCTAATCCACTGTGAGGGAGGCAAGGTCACCTCTCAGGTTCCAATAATCTAAGCTGCTTGCTCACGTAAGACCTTCCCCAAAACAAACGAGTCTGAAATCACCACTTCAACATCACAATATACACATATGGACATAGTAAACAGCATACCTTGTTTGTCGAATCCCCTAGGTACTGGCATGGTCTCAGCTTCAAGGAGCCATTCTTAGGTCAGATCCATGCCTTATTAGTCACTATTCCTATCACTCGGCACAAATCATTTTACTTCTCAGTGCACTCTCAGCCTGCTATGTGCTTCCTGCACATGTTTTTTACATCTATATCTTAGGACATTATTTTGTTTCTGTATCCTAATCTTCTGTTTGCCCTTAAGGGCAATCATCAGCAAAATATGCAAGTACCTAGAGGTGGGAAGATCAAAGAAGCATTGGTAAACAAACATTACACACATAGATATTTTTACAGGTGTCCATTCTTGTAAGAAAAAAGACTTTTTTTATTCTGTTGCCAAATATTTTATGAAGTAGGGAAGGGGAGAAGGAAAAGGTGCTGCATTGTTTTTATTGTTATGATAACTATTATTTTAAGAATACTACAGCATTTAAGGAATGTTATATGTAAAGCTAGATAGAAAACTGCTATTTAGTTTTTTTTTACAAGCTATTTGTTTATACAGTACTTGCCTCTGAAGTCTTGGCTTCTGTGTGCCATGATCTATCCTTTTCCTTCAAGAAATACAAAAATGAATTTCACAAATTGCAGAGATGTTGTCCAATCTCTGGATGTGAATGTAAAATACAATGTTGCTTTAGAGAGAGAGAGAGAGAGAGAGAGTGAGAGAGAGAGAGAATATGTGTGTGTGTGTGTGTATGTGTATGTGTGCATGCTCACACACTCACATGAATGTTTTAGGCTTGTGCTCACGGTTACCTTGAGTATCTTCTGCTCAAAACTAGTGCTCTACTACCTAAGCCAAAACTCCACTTCCAGCTTATTGTAATTAATTGGAGATGAGAGACTCACAGAGTTTCTTGCCCAATCTGGATTGGAACTGAATCTTCAGTTTTCAATGTCCTGTGTTGCTGGGATTACAGGTAAGAGCCACCAGAATCTGCTGAGAGATCACGAAGGTTGCAAGTTTCAGTCAAGCTTCACAAAACACAATATCCAGCAACTCTAAATCCCTACATGATGGAATATGATGGAATGAGGGTAAATTAGGGGGATAGTATACTAGCATAACTTACATCATACTCTGGTCTCAATATCTACCATCACAAAACCAAACAAAATGAGGCAATTTAAAAAAAAATCCATCTTATAATAATTTAATTGTGAAAATAATTAAAAAGGGAAAATATTCATATTTATAGGGGATAGTGGATGGCAGAATAAGTAAAGGAAAATTGTATACTGCAGGAAAATTATTCTCTGGTATTGTCATGGTGGATATATGGTAATGCTTTACAAAGCAGCAATAAATAAAGATATATCTACTACCTATAATCTAACATGTCTCTATCCCTATCCACTTCCAATCCTTTAGTGAACATTATCAATTTATGGATGTTTATGGTATATTCCAAAATAACAAGTAGAGTCACGATGTTACCAAATTACATTGGTAATCAAAGTTTTAAGAGATGAAAGTGCGCTGGGAAGGTCGCTCAGTGGTAGAGCGCTTGCCTTGCATGCCTGAGACCCTGGGTTGGATTCCTCAGCACCACATCAGCAAAAAAAGAAGAAGAAAAAATACATGCAGACAAGGCAAAACTTTCAGGTTCCCTTCTAATTACTTCTAAAACCCACAACATAAAAGATCTCATTGAGATAAACAGATGGACACACAACTGTAATCCCTTTACTCAGAAGGTTTTGGCAGGAGGATTGGAGTATGACTCAAATGTGTTTGACACACCAAGACCTAAGGCAAAGCACATCAGTCCCATGAACTCCTGCCTTATCTTCTTTACTCCCTAGGTCCAGGATTATGGTGTTCACCACATCACAACCTGTTTAGTTATTTTAAGAAACAGATGGATGCCGGGCACTGGTGGCTCACGCCTGTAATCCTAGCTACTCAGGATGCTGAGATCTGAGGATCTCGGTTCAAAGCCAGCCAGGGCAGGAGAGACCGTGAGACTCCTATCTCCAATAAAAACCACCAGAAAACCGGAAGTGGCACTGTAGCTCAAGTGGTAGAGTGCTCGCCTTGAGCTGAAGAGCTGAGGGACAGTGCCCAGGCCCAGAGTTCAAGCCCCATGACCGAAAAAAAAAAAAAAAAAAAAAGAAACAGATGGTTTTCCCTGATGTAAAGGGTCAGAAAAGGGTAAATGGTGTTCAGAGTCCTTTGGTGGAAACCAAGTCCTTAGCACAAAATGCAGGGATGTTCTTATTGGTCTGTTCCAATGTAAACACAGCAGATGGGCTCCTAACCCCAAGCCCCTGGACAGCAATGTCTCTGTGCAATACTAGGGTGAAGGCAGTTCCAGACACCAGAGGAAGAGCTGATTCTATGTGAGGTTGAAATACAGCAGGGTCAAGCTTACTTCTCAATACACACACACCACCACTACCCTTACCACCATTACCACTACCACTACCACACTAAAGAGTCTTTAGCATTCTGGCCATCTGCCTCTCCCCAAAACTTATGCTATTATACAAGTTATTCCAAGACAAACTCATCAGTGTTGAAGGGATTGAGTTGCCACTGTTCTTTCTACACCTTCCAGTGTTTCGTGTTTCAAACTAGAAAGGTCTAAGGTGACCACATAACTGCCTAAGTTGAAATGATGTTTGCATGGAGACCTAGCTATGTCATGTTGGACAAGCTGCATAACTTCAATCCTTGGGGTTTTTTAATCTGCAAATAAATAGGGATTAGTATAGGGGTGCATGCCTGTTTACCTATTTATGGACAGAAGGAGAATAGCAGACCACAGCCAAACCAATGTGAAAGAAAATGGGAAGAAGCAAAAGGACTGGAAGCGTGGCTACAGTGGTAATGTTGAGGTGCTGCCCTAACTTGTGGAGAGCCCTGAACATAATACCACTGGAATTCACCAAAGCAAATTGAAATACCTCAGAATGCCTGATAAAATGTCTGTAATAAATAATGAAAATATAAACGTGTCACACATCCCCTCACCCCCTAGTCCTCATATCCTATGCAGGACAGAGCTGAAAGCTCAGTAAAGACTTGGTGCTAAGGATACAGGCCTGGGATGGGCCTAGTGTGGCCAGAGTTGCTCTGACAGGTACAAGTTACCAAGCAAGAATGCATAGGTTGTCCTTCCTCACACATGTGTTCATTGCCTTCTCCAGGCTACGGGATGAACATGTCTGAAAGCACAGATAAAAATGTGCTATGCAGCTGGGAATATGGTTTAGTGATAGAATGCTTGCCTAGCATGCATGAAAGTCTGGGTTCGATTCCCCAGTACCATATAAACAAAACAAACAAAAGAAAGGTAGAAATTGCAATGTGGCTCAAGTGGTAGAATGCTAGCCTTGAGCAAAAATAGGCTCAGGAACAGTGCCCAGGCCCTGAATTCAAGCCCCAGGGTTGGCAAAACCAAAAACAATAATAATTTTTAAAAAAAAAACTTGGTACTGCCATGTACCAAACTTGGTACTGCCTCACGCCTATAATCCTAGCTACTCAGGATGCTGAAATCTGAGGATTGTGGTTCAAAGCCAGCCTGAGAAAGAAAGTCTAGGTGACACTTATCTCCAATTAGCCACCAGAAAACTGGATGTGGCACTGTGGCTCAGATGGTAGAATATGTGCCTTGAGCTGAAGAGCTCAGGGACAGCACCCAGGCCCTGAATTCCAGCCCCAGAACTGACAAATTAATTAAGTAACATTTTTTCCCACACATATCCTGAGCTCCCAACCCCACAACTACTGAATATAATATGACCAAAATGCAAACTTAAAGTGCACTGAAGACTCAGAGGCCTGGGTAGGAACCTAGAGTCACCAAAGTTGTTCTGGTTATCACCAACGCACCGAGCAGGAAGGGACTGGATGTCCTTTCTCACATACACCTTCACCTCCTTCTCCAGGCCGCAGAATGAACATGAAAGTATAGATGAAAATTTGATGCAGACTTGGAGAAAGGCGAGTGACCTGGGCAAGATATGAGTTTGCGAGAGCAAGTTCTGATGGGGTCTTTCTAGACCATCCCACATTGGGCCATATACCATGAACCTCTATTAAAGACACCAAGCTTCCATACTCTCCACATTTTATCCTACAGTCAGAAGAAGACAACATGCATCAAAATCTTGATGGCCAGGCTAAGAGCTGAGGTGCTTGCCTAGCTTATGAGAGGTCATGGGACACAATACCACTGGAATTTACCAAAAAGAAATAGAAATAATTTTGAATGCCTAATAAAATGTGTATCAAACCTATATGATGAAAACAAAAATCTTTTTGTGTTGGTCCTGGGGCTTGAACTCAGCCTAGGTGCTTTTCTTGAGGTTTTGTTTCCCTTTTGGGGGAAGGGGGGAAAAGGAAGGGAATGGTTGGTGATTATTGAAGAAAAAGGACTTTTCTACCTGGACTGGGTTCAAACTGCAATCTTCAGAGCTTCGCCTCTTGAGTAGCTAGGAAAGCAGACATGAACCACTAGCACCTGGCAGAAATGTTTTCCACAGATCCCCTTATGCCCTAACTCACTATCTTCTCCAAAGCAAGATTTGTTGAGGTCCAGCCAAACCATACTACATTAGGCCTTATACCCAGATCCTACACTCATAATTCCAGGCTTCTGAACCCTTTGCATTTTCTCAACACCCAGCACCTGAAGTGAAAGGAAGTCTCTGTAGAACAAGGGTTCAGCATCCTGGAGCCTCTTTTATGCTGAGAGTGATCTGGAGTATGGCTGAGAACAAAAAGAAAAAGCCATCTAGAACACACTTTCTGCTCTCACCTTCTGATACCACCGCCCAGCTTCTAATGAGACAGATCTCAGGTCAGGCCTGACACAGTGATGGTAAGGGACATGACTCAGTGTAAAGGTGCCTACCTAGCTTGAAGGAAGCCATGGAACACAGTATCATTTTCATGTTCTTAACTCTAGACAAAATACTTTCATATGCCTAGTACAATGGAAATAAAACCTAGATACTGGAAAATGAATGTCTTATACAATTTCCCCAACCCCTAGGCTTTGCTAAGGACATGAAAACTCTGAACAGGCTGATAATAGATGCAGATTCTGAGTTAATCAGACTAGGAATTGGCCAGAACATGAAGCAGGCCCAGACAATGAACATGGCCCAGACCTGAGCAGGTCCAGAGTTGAAGCAGGCCAGGTGCAGACCCAGACTCAAAGCAACCAGGACTCCAAGCAGCCAGGACTCAGAGCAGCTCAGACTCAGAGCAGGCATAGAAAAGATGTGGACATACTGTCTGGGAAGGTGGCTCAGTGGTAGAGTGCTTGCCTTGCATGCGTGAAGCCCTGGGTTCAATTCCTCAGCACCAAATAAGCAAAAAGAAAAAAGTGGGAAGTTGTGCTCAAGTAGTAGAATGCTAGCCTTGAGCTGAAGAGCTGAGGGACAGGGCCTAGGCCCAGAGTTCAGGCCCCACAACTGGACCCCCCCCCCAAAAAAAGGAAAAAAAAGAAAAGATATTGGGCATAGGCTGGACTACAAGGAGGCCCAGGAACAGGTCTGGAATTGGAACCAGCATAGACTCAGAGTGGGCACAGAGTCTGAGGGGCCTAGACTAGGAACAGTCTTGGACTCAGACTCAAAGGACACCTGGACTCAGAGTAAGCACAAGAAACGGACTTTGACTTGGACTATGTGCTGCAGACTTAAAGGAGGTCCAGGCTAGAAATATGCCTGTAACCAGAACTGGTGCAGATTTCCGAGCAGGCCCAGACTACAAAAGGCCTGGACTCGGACTCTAAGGAGGTTTGGACTCCAGGGAGGGCCAGACTCGGCACAGGGTTGTATTCACTAAAAACAAAATGAAATCACTTAGTAGGACTAATGAAATGTGTATATGTGTATAAGACCTATATGCTTCATATGTGCAATTAATAATTTAGAGGAATAATGTAGAAGTAACTTGTATTGAAGCTCTTCTGCTTTCATCCTTGCTATGACCTCTTCCAAAAACAAAAATCTCTCCTCACATTCCCAGGCTCTGCAACCCCTTCCTAGCCCAGCCCTGAATTAGCTGTGTGTATCAAGCTGGACACCTACATCTCTTGAGCCTCAGTTTTTCTGAGAAAAAGGAAATGAGACCAGCTTCTACTCTGACATCAAATGCCCAATTCAAAAGGTCCCTCCTCTGAGAAGCTTCTCTGCTCCTCAGGAACGACAAGTATGGGGCCAGAGATTGTCTGCCTCTGGCTTTGTCTCTACATTGGGTATGCCTAGAAGACCAAGGTGGGCTCTTTTTCTTAACACTGGGTACGTGTTTGCTGAATTTATGAAATTTTGCTACTATGCACATTCATCTTTACACCTTAGAAATCACCCCAGATATTCTTTCCTCTGGGATCCCTCCAAGGGCAAGGAGTACCCTATTGGGGTATCACCTACCTGAACACAGAGCATCCTAGAGGGGCATCACCTGCCTGAATACAGAGTACCCTATGGGGATATCACCTGCCAGAACAATCCATTACTACCCTCCAGACACATTTGTCTTCATGGGCAGCCTAGATACCAACGGTACCACCTAAAAGTAAAAGGTGGCACTGCTGGGAAGGCCTGGGAATTGCAGCACTGCCAGGTAAGATGTTGATTCACTGCTGCAATGACTGTCAGAGCCAAACCTAAAGCTGCAGGACCAGCAGAGGAATCCCTGTGTTTCCCAGGCTACTACCAAACTATCAACTGTAATTCTTGTTCTTCACTGTGTGTTTTAGGTCATCAAATTAAAATCTCAGAATCCCTAACCAAGAGAATTAGTAATCACTTTGTGTTGATTAGAACAATATCAACTGTAAATGACAGAAAACACAAAACTGAGCAAAAGAAAAGGTAATGTACTTCTACCTGAGAATGAGAAGCTGAGGTGCAGCTTCAGGCTCAGCTGTATCCAGGTGTGCAGGCAGCATTGTTGCAGTGCCCTGCATGTTCAGTGTCTAATGTCTTCTGCTTTCTCTACAGTCCATGGAAGGGGGAGGGGTGGGCTCTGATGGAGCCACAAGCCCCAACCCAACCTGTCTAGGTCTTGTGGTCTCTTCTTGGGCCAGTCAAGATTCAGGACTCTGGGATGCTCTGTCCAAACCAGTATCCTTCCTATCCCTGGAAGATGAAGAACTCTATAAAGAAATTGTTGCAGGTGCCTCCCAGAGGAGAAAGATAAAGCCCACTATAAGCCACCTTCAGAACAATGAGCTACCTTTTCTCAGCTTATCCTGAAATGAAAATAGCTTTGTTGCACATGGCTTTCCCTCCTTATGAGCACTTCTAGGGATACCTAATGTGTCAGGCTCCTGTGTTAGATACTCATCTCAGCCTGGTTATTATGATTCCCTTCCTTGTAAAAACACTACACACACACACACACACACACACACACACACACACACACACACACACACACACACACACACACACACGCCTTCCAAGTCCAAAATCTGTTGGGTTGAAGATGAACATGCATGGCTTTAGGACTAGCTTCATAGTCATAGATGCCATAATCATAGATAGAACAAATATCTCCTTCAGTCACCTACCTTGGTTTACTTCTCTCTCACTCTTCCTGCAAAATTCATGCCAATTGCCTATCATCATGCACCAACATCAACTCAAAATGGATTAAAGACCTTAACATTAAACCTGAATCTCTGAAACTACTGCAGGACAGAGTAGGAGAGACACTTGAACTAATAGGCACAGGAAGGAACTTCCTGAACAGAGTCCCAGGGTCACAACAAATTGGAGAGAGACTCGACAAATGGGACTACCTTAAAATAAAAAGCTTCTGCACAGATAAAGCTATCGCAACCAACCTAGAAAGACAACCAACTAATTGGGAAAAAAATATTTACCAGCAATATATCAGACAAGGGGTTAACATCCTGTATATACAGGGAACTCAAGAAATTAATCCCTCCCAAACCTAACAAACCAATTACTAAATGGGCAAGGGAACTAAAGAGGGACTTCTCAAATGAAGAAATAAAAATGGCAAAGAAACACATGAGGAAATGTTCATCATCCCTGGTGGTGAAGGAAATGCAAATAAAGACAACCCTGAGATACCACCTTACCCCAGTCAGAATGTCCCACATCCACAAATCAGCCAACGACAAATGCTGGAGGGGATGTGGAGAACGAGGAACGCTATTACACTGCTGGTGGGAATGTACACTCATACAACCACTTTGGAAAGCAGTCTGGAGGGTCCTTAGAAAGCTAAAGATTGACCTCCCTTACGACCCAGTCATACCACTTCTAGGCATCTACCCTGAACAACAGGAACCAATATACAAGGACACGTGCACCTCCATGTTTATTGCAGCACTGTTCGCAATAGCTAGGATATGGAAACAACCTAGATGCCCCACCACAGATGAATGGATCCAAAAATTGTGGTATCTATACACAATGGAATATTATGCAGCCATTAGAAATGACAAAATAATGGCATTTGCAGGGAAATGGATGGAGCTAGAAGGAATCATGTTGAGCGAGGTAAGCCAAGAATGAAGAGACAAACAGTACATGGTCTCCCTGATAAGTGGATGATGAATCCAAAATGTTAGGTGATATGACAAAACTAACAGGACTTAAGAAACAAAGAACTCCCACTCATCTGGTTGAACCACTACTAAATATCCCCATGCTGCTGATCACATATATGGTATATAACATATGAGCACCGTTATATATTACAGACTGTGATAGACAATTTGCTCCAGGAAAGTTAGAATGAACTTGTGACTTTAAATGAGCATCATTATTCCACAATACTGTGAATTTCCGGAAATTAAGTAATCACTTAATCACAATCAAAAAAAAAAAAAAAGAACCTTGGGGAAGGGAGGGAGGGAGGGGATGGTGGGGGGAAAACAATGGAGGGGGTAACAATGTTCAAGAGGAAGTGTACTCATTACCTCATTCATGTAACTGTAACCCTCTGTATAGTATCTTTACAATAAAAAAATTAAAAAAAAAAAAAAGCCAACATCCAGGTTCCAGTGGTTCAGGCCTGTAATCTCAGCTACTCAGGAGTCTGAGATCTAAAGATTATGGTTCGAAGCCAGAAAAAAAAAAAATTCATGCCAATTTAAAGTATGCTATATAAGGCCTTCCTTTTGTTTACATTAAGAAGCATCTTCTCTTATTCTTGGCCATGACCAGATATTTGATAATTTGGGTTGCTAATTACTCAATCCTAGCAAAACAGTTTCATGAGGGGATCTTTAGGAACCTCTTCAGAAGATTATAGCCCTTACATGTCCTCTTAAGGCCTTGAAAGCCATGCTTCCATGAGCTTCATCCCTAGGCCTTCCCAACCATCGAAACTTCTTCCCCTTCCTCACTAGTTCCTAGGGACAAGCACTTAGGGGTCCTAGCACAAGAGGCAGGTGACTCTCTAGTCTCTACAAACGATTGGATTCGGTATGCCTGAGACGACTGAGTCCTAGCCACAGGTACCCCTCATTCCAGAGGCACAAAATTAACATCTCACCAACTCTGACAAATTTCCTTACATCGGTGGGAGAGTCTCCTCAGTCTCTCTCTCTCCCCTCCTACACAGGTTCTCGCACACTCTGCTTCCATTTCTTTTCATGCATGTCCACACCTGAACCCCTGTAATTTTCTGTCAGCACAGGATGCCATCTGGGAAATTCACTCCTGTGTATGTCACCAGACAGAGGTAAGGTTTAGTGAAGCTCCCCTTTAAATATAGTAACTCTTCACTTAGGGTTCTTGACTTTTGATCACAGAATTTCTGGACAAGTCAAAAAACTTGGCAGAGCTTTGTTAAGTAAACAACAAGGAAACAGACAGACAAAAGAGCAAACAGAAGGGTAGGGGCACACTCTAGCAAAGTGTTGCTGGTCTCATAGGGATACAAAGCACAGAGACGCACACACAAGGAGACACCCAGAAAGACACACAGGTCCTTGAGCTGTTGAGTATTTATAGGGGAAAGGCAGGGGGTTTGGCATTGAGTTATGCAAAGCTGGGTGCTTTGTCTTTGCTTTTACTACACCTGGTGTTATACTCTGAGTTTCCAGGAAAGAATGCATCCTGCCATAAAGCAGATCCTTATCCTTGAAACAAGGAGACACCCTGCTGTCTGCATTTTGGGGCATCCTGTCAGGTAGTTGTGAATTCTTGGGTGAGAAATGCATCCCTCAGGAAAGAATGCATTCAGTTGCCTCTCTTTGAAGCAAAGATAGCATTTCTAAGATTTTAGGTGCCATATTTCAGAGTTGTCAACAAAAGGCCTCAGTTTCCATAAGTTATCCTGCTTCTTGTAAACCTCTATAAGTTCTCCCTGGCCACCTACCTTGGCAGCCCCTACCCACATTGTCCAGCGCCTGGCCTCCTTTCCCCATGTCCTTTAGAAGCCCAACCCCTAAGAGAGGCTGCTAATGGGATGCAGGGGTGATATAGGGTTTGTGTGGATAAACCTGAATGGAATAGTCTCCCATAGGTCAGGTTGTTCTCGGGGAGGCCTGGCGCCACAGAGAGTTGGAGATGCCTGCAAGTCCTTCTCCGTGGGGGAGTGCTGGCTTTATCGCTCCATAGTGTCTTGGTCCGATAAGGCACTGCAGGCCTCGCAGGCCTCCGTCACCCTCTCCTACCACCACAGGGCCTCGGAGAGCGGAGAGGGGAAGCAGGGAGCAGACTGCCCCCACTTTCTGGCACAGTGGCCCTCAGCAGGGAGGGAGAGGCGCAGGCCACCTTTCCTGCTGACACAGGGACTTGGAGCTGGGCACAGGCAGCCCTCACTTGCCGGCACAGCAGGCCAAAGTGGGGAGAGGACGTGGGCCATCCTTGCCTCCCTGCACAGAGGCCCGAAAACGGGGAGCAGGGCGCAGACCATACTCACCTACCGGCACAAGAGTGGGAGCCACCCTCACCTGACACCACTAGGGCACGGGGAGAGGGCCCCCCTCACTGCTGACACCCAGGGGCAAGGGCAAGGGCAAGTGTCAGGACTAGGTGGGAGCACGTGGGGGCCAAGGATAGGGGAGCGCTTGCAAGGGGCAGGGTGGCATGTGTGAGCACTGTGAGGAGCAATACATGCAGGTTGCACTGGGCAGCCAGGAGGCAGCAAGAGCCACAAGGTGAGGAGTGGGGCTGGGGAGGGACGGAGAACATGGGGGCGTGTGTGCAGGGGATGGGGCGATGGGATGGGCGGGACTAAGGGAGGGCTCGGAGAGAGCGGAGCTGTGAAGGAACAGGGCTGTGAGGAATTCTGCACTTGAGGAGGGAGGGGCGTGGCGTGAGAGCAGTGGGCCTGGTGTGATGTCAACACATCTCACAGGTTGTTATTGGGCTGTCCTTAAATCCCTTACTCCACCTATATCCATTTTTCTTCCAAAACAGCTCTGGTAACTGTGGATGTCCTTTTTTCCTCACCACCATCCTTTTCTCCAGCTCCCTACAGATGAGTTGTACCAAAACACAACTAAGCATTCTTTTTTTCTGGACCTCTTCCACAGCTATTATATGAATACAGAACTGTTTCCAAAGTTCTACTTTGAAACCTTCAATATCCTAGAACCACCTCCTTAACTGTCACCATTTAGATCCTTGGTATAAGGAAGTGAGATTTGTGGATTTCTGTGACCTCTGAGTATTGACTTTCTCAGCTGTCCTTTTGACTATGTTTTTTGTATATATGGACTACCCTAACCCCTAACCCGCTCTACAGCCTCAAGACTTCCACTAAAGAAGGGATCCCAGCTTCTTTTTAATTTCTATAGCACAAATCACTAGCAACTTATGTGTTTTAATTATCCCCATTAAGCTATACACTCTTCACTCCTTTTGAGAGAAATAACTTTATTTTCTTATTGTTCCTAGTTCACTAACGTTATGTTTTGAATAAGAAATGTCCTCCACAGGCTCATGTGTTGAATATTTGCTCTCCAGAGGGCAGTGCTATTTTCAAGGATTCTAGAAACTTGGAGAGATGGGGCCTAGCTGAAAAAAAATAATTCAATGAGGGACACACGACTAGGCCTTGAA
The DNA here is from genome assembly GCF_024711535.1 of Dipodomys merriami. Lineage (NCBI taxonomy): Eukaryota > Metazoa > Chordata > Mammalia > Rodentia > Heteromyidae > Dipodomys > Dipodomys merriami. The sequence goes on along the minus strand of NW_027202562.1, from coordinate 28,923 downwards.
CTCAGAGTTTAGGTGCTGTCTCTTAGCTTTTTCACACAAGCCTTGCACACTACCACTTCAACTCCACATCCAGCTTTTGTTTCAGTTGTCAATTGAAGGTAAGTCACATGTCTTTTTCTGCCCTGTCTGACTTTTATCGATCAAAGCCTCCTGAGTAGCTAGGATTACAAGCATGAGCCACAGATGCCCTGCACAAGCCTCATCTCTCCAAAGATTCTGTCCCACAACATTGCTATGCAATGGACAAAGCTCTGGTCACAGGACCTTTGGATCATTTCAAAACACGTTCATAATAACTCATGGTATAACTTAAGATTTAAATTATTATATAGTTTTAAATTTATGTGTTTTTCCTCATTGTAGAATCTCCTACAAGACTCAGTAGATCCAATGACAGGAAAGGAAATGAATTTGTCAGTCTCTGAAAGTTTAGAATATATTCATTAACTTCCAAACTTCATGTAAACCAGAAGTTTTGCTGTTTCCTGCCTAAAAAGAGAAAATTATCAGCATAGTAAAAGTAAACATTTATAGTGAAAAGATATATTAGTAATTTGCTAATAGAGCAAATCTTCACCCATCTACCTATCCTTCTCATCAAAGGGAAAGAAAATAGTGACATGGTAAACTAACCTGTAAGCTCTTATTACTTAACATACAATCATGGACAGTTAACCTGGTGCTGAGGGCTCATGTCTGTAATCCTAGCTACTCAGGAGGCTGAGATCTGAGGATCATAGTTCAAAGCTAGCCTGGTAAGAAAAGTTTGTGAGACTCTTAGCTCCAATAAACTTCTCCAAAAAAGCCAGAAGTAGCACTGTGGCTCAAGTGGGAGAACATTAATCGTGAGTACAAAGAGGCTCAGGGATAGCACCCAGGCCCTGAGTTCAAGCCCCAGGACCACCAAATACATACATACATACATACATACATACATACATACATACATACATACATACATACATACATACATACATAAATAGATAGAAATAAATGAAATCAGAGACAGACATTATAGGACTATAAGCCAATTCCAACCTTGTTTTTGTAAATAAATTTAATTGGAACACAGACAATTACATTCGTTCATCCATTCATATACTTTCTGTGACATCCTATGTGTTATTAGGGCAAAGCTGAGTAATAGCTACAACGACAATGCCCCACAAACTCTAACCTTGTACAGAGAAAGTTTGCTAACCCCTGTCCTACATCATACAGGCATCAATAACCAAAAATTGACTGAGAACAGGCACCTAAGAGAAATGTTCAGAATAAATGAAAGAAAAACAAGAAAAGTAGGTTAAAGGAAGATATCAAACATAAACTCCACCTAATCCATTAATTATGAAATAATTAAGAAAATAAAAGTAAAACTAATGCTTACTGAGTGCATACTCCTCTGCCAGCCAGGGAAAGATGAATGTTCCACGGAAAAGCAGGAAGTGGAGTTGCTTGCACCCAAAGTGTGTGTGTGGGGGGGGGAACAGCATTAAGGAACATTTTGGTGATTAGCAAATTCTGTGAGATCTAGCCACTGTTCATGTGGCAGATTGCCAACAGACTTGGATATACACAAGTCTTTTTTTTTTTGTTTTTTTTTTGGGGGGGGGTCCAGTTGTGGGGCCTGAACTATGGACCTGAGCACTGTCCCTCAGCTCTTCAGCTCAAGGCTAGCGCTCTACCACTTGAGCCACAGCGCCACTTCCGGCTTTTTTCTTTTTTTGCTTATGTGGTGCTGAGGAATCGAACCCAGGGCCTCATGCATGCAAGGCAATGCGCTCTACCACTGAGCCACCTTCCCAGCCCTATACACAAGTCGACTCAGGTTCAACAGTTAGAAACATTATATTGTCCCATAAGAGAAACATCATTGCTGGATGACATTTCAAAAGAACAAGAAGATAGCCTTCTCTAGAGGAGAGATCAGATTTTCGAATGATCCATTTGCATTGACTTCTATGGCAGCCTGCATCCAATCTGTAATGCCTGAGAGGACCTGGGTCTCAAGGAGCAATGATTCCACAGGTTGTGGAATATTTTCATGGTTATTTCACTTGTGTTCACATACATATCTCAAAATTTATATAATTATCATTATATGCCAATGATTTCTCAGTAAGATGGTTTAAAATACACAAATATATGAAGATAGCACAAACAGAAAGACACATAGATGAACATGTTTTGGGAACCAACCCAGACTTGTGGGAATGATGGAATACAACTAAACATAATGTTTGCATTTAAGGTAGGAATTATAATCCACATCAGATTTCTCTGTGATGATAATAGGCCCTTTGATCCTACTGTTGAGGCTTTCACAGTGGGCTAAATCTTCCCAAAAGTCACTGCTTGTAAATATAGTGAAATGCTCCAATTCCCTGTATTTACTGATTTATTGTTGACTCCCTCAACACACTCATCTGCTCTGAGCACTGTCCTACCTGAGACTTGCAGTACAGAGCTTATTCTATAGCAGAAGGACAGGCAAATATCAGCTCCCTCTAAAAAAAACAGAATGGTAGAAAGATAGCCTCTTCAGTAAATGGTGCTGGCAAAATTGGTTAATGACTTGTAGAAAACTAAAGCTAGATCCTTATATATCACCCTGCACCAGAATCAACTCCAAATGGATCAAAGACCTCGGAGTCAAAGCAGACACTCTGAAAACATTACAGGATGGATAGGAGAAACCCTAGGTCTCCTTTGCACAGGCCGAAATTTTCTTAATAGAGACCCAGAAGCACAACAAATCAAAGAGAGGTTGGACAAATGGGATTGCATGAAATTGCAGAGTTTCTGCATGGCAAAGGACATAGCTAGCAAGATCAATAGAAAGCCCACAGATTGGGAGAAGATCTTCACTAGCCATACAACGGACAAGGGTCTCATAGCTAAAATATACCACGAACTCAAAAAATTAAATCCCCCAACAACAAATCTTCAATGAAACAACTGTCCAATAAATAAGTGTGCTGAAGACTTAAAGAGAAACTTCTCTGAAGAGGAAAGAAGGATGGCCAATAGACACATGAAGAAATGCTCAACCTACCTAGCCATAAAAGAAATGCAAATCAAAACAACATTGAGATACCACCTCACTCCAGTTAGAATGGCACAAATCAAGAACTCTAGTAACAACAGATGCTGGAGGGGATGTAGACAGAAGGGAACCTTACTGCATTGTTGGTGGGAGTGTAAACTTGTTCAACCACTTTGGAAAGCAGTATGGAGGTTCTTCAAAAGACTCCACATAGGGCTGGGAAGGTGGCTCAGTGATATAGCACTTGCCTTGCATGCATGAGCCCCTGGGTTCGATTCCTCAGAACCACATAACCAAAAAGAAAAAAGCCGAAAGTGGTGCTGTGGCTCAAGCAGTAGAGTGCTAGCTTTGAGCTGAAGAGCTGAGGGACAGCGCCCAGGCCCAGAGTTCAGGACCCACCACTGGACCCCCCCCAAAAAAAAGACTCCACATAGAGCTCCTCTATGACCCAGCAATTCCACTTTTGGGCATTTACCCAAATGTTTACAAACAAGACCACACTAAAGCTACCAGCACAACTATGTTCATTGCTATTTACTATAGGTAAGATATGGAACCAACCCAGATGCCCCTCAGTAGATGAATGGATCTAGAAAATGTGGTATATATGCACAATGGAATTCAATGCCTCCATCAGAAAGAATGACATTGCCCCATTTGTTAGGAAATGGAAAGACTTGGAAAAAATTATATTAAGTGAAGTAAGCCAGGCCCAAAGAAACATAGGTCCCATGGTTTCCCTTATTTGCAATATCTATTATATGTCTGAGTCAAGCAGAAAAGGTCAGATAAGGTGATGTTACAGAAATGAACCCTAAGATATGTATTCAGATGTTTTTTTTTTCTTTCATGCGATTGTTTCTAACGCATTTATAAGATTATTTCTTTGTTGCTATGTATGTCCCTCCCCCACAGTATAACCCCTGCTTTCACTGTATTTGATGTCGGTATATTTTGTGGAGGGGAAGGGGAAAAACAAATCATTTAAATAGGGATACAGGTGGACCCATTGCAACAATGAGATGTACAAGTCATTATGTCGAAAACGAACTTTACAACTTTGGTGGTGGGGGAGGGAGGCAGGGAGGATTAGGTGTGGGGCAGGGGAAGGATGGGAAGGGATGGGAAGGGGAAACAAAGGAGGAGCCTACAATGCTTGATAAGAAATATACTCATTATCTTGCCCATGTAATTGTAACCCCTCTGTACAGTATTTTTACAATTAAAAAAATATATCAGCTCCTTCTGCTGATAAAAACTCCATTTAGTGTTCAGGACTGTAATCTGAGAAATGTCTCTGGGGTTTGTGCTAAGATGGACTTTCCTTATGGCAGCATTACAAGGTAATTTATGAAAACTAAGAGATACTAAATATATGACTGGGTGTGAGTGAGGAGACAGTAGGTCTTTGTGAAATTTCCTGGCCAGGATGCTCTGTGTTCGCAAGTGTGCAGTGTGAAGTGCAGCTGGTGGGATCTGGAGGAGGCTTGGTGTAGCCTGATTGTTCCCTGAGACTCTCCTGTGCAGCCTCTGGATTTGGCTTCAGTAGTTACTACATGAACTGGCTCTACCAGCCTCCAGGAAAGAGGTCTGAGTGGCTCTTATACATTAGTGGTGATAGCAGTGACAAAAACTATGCAGACTCTGTGAAAGGTCAATTCACCATCTCCAGAGACAACTCAAGGAGCACGCTGTTTCTGCAGATGGACAGTCTGAGAAGATAGGACATAGCTTTGTACTACTGTATGAGACACAGGGGACCCAAGTGTGACCCCAGACATTAACCTCCCTGATGGTTGCTCAAGACCAGCAAGTGTACTCAGCACCAGCATGGGACGCTCTGTGCCACCACGGGGATGCTCATCACACATTGATTTTCAGGATCTGCAGGTACAGAGGAGAAGCTATGGCCATCTGTCAGCATCTGGGGCTTCCTCTCTGTGTAACATTTTCCCACAGGAGATTGTCACAGCAGATTCTGATGTTCTGTTTTTGAGCTTACTGTGAATGTCTCTTTATTAAAAAGGGATTTGTTTGCCGTTATGTTTGTTACAGTACTAGAGTTGAGTACTGTCCCTTAGATCTTTAACTTGAGTCTGGCACTCTACCATTGTAGTCACAACTCACCTCTATCTTGTTGCTAGTTAAGTGGAGATTAGGTTCTTGGATTTGTCTGCCCGGGGATAGATTCAAACTGATTCTCAGACCTCAGCCTCCTGAGCAGCTAGGGTTACAAGTATGAGCCACAGGAACACAGCTAAAAAGGCTATTAAAAAATCTTCATACTTTCATAGTAAGAGAAATAAATGAGATGCAGAAAAAAATACCTGTTACCCAACTAGAATCCAAAGGAAATACATTTTTTAAATAAAGGGGAAATGAAAGTAAAAAGACTTCCAGAGAAGATGAAGGTGACGAAGGGAAAGATGGGGAAGGTGAACACTCTGGGGACTCAATATGGCCAAATCATATATCACAAGCAGCCAGGCACCAGTGGCTCATGCCTGTAATCCTAGCTACTCAGGAGGCTGAGATCTGAGGATCATGGTTCAAAGCCAGCCTAGGCAGGAAAGTCCAGGAGACTCTTATCTCCAGTAAACCACTAGAAAACTGGACGTGGTGCTCTGACTTAGAAAACCAAGTACCTCTCCATCCTTCCCTCCCTCCCTTTCCCTCCTCTCTCCAACCCTCTCCCAACCCCTCCCTCCCCCTCTCTCTCTTCTCTCTCCTCTTTCAGTTTCTTTTTTCTCTATTTTGGATGTTCATGGGGCATGAACTTGGGGCCTGGACACCATCCCTGAGCTCTTATGTTCAAGGCTAGCACTTTGCTGCTTTAAGCCTCAACCCCACTTCTGCTTTTCATTTAGTCAATTGAAGAAAAGAGTTTTAGGGACTTTCCTGCCTGGGCTGGCTTTGAACCACAATCCTCAGATCTCGGCTTCCTAAGTAGTTAGAATTGCAGGCATAAGCCTCCTGTGCTTGGCTCCCTCTCTCTTATTAGCACTGAGAAATAAACAATTCCTAAACTCCAGCGTGTTAGCAGCAAAAGAGACAGCAGAAACCATGGGACCAATATAATTTTTTTCCAAGTCTTTCCATTTCCTAATGAGTGGTGAGATGCCATTCTTTCTGATGGAGGCATAGAATTCCATTACACACACACACACACACACACACACACACACACACACACACACACACACACACACACACACACACACAGCACATTTTTCCAATCCATTCATCTACTGAGGAGCATCTGGGTTGGTTCCATATCTTGACTATGGTAAATAATGCTGCCATAAACATAGTTGCTTAGAAAGCTGAGATCTGAGGATGGTTGTTCAAAGCCAGCCCTGGCAGGAAAGTCTGTGAAACTGTTATTGTCTATTAACCGGCAAAAGCAGAGCAGTGGCTCAAGTGGTATATTGCTAGCCTTGAGCAATAAACTTCAGTAAGGAGTTCAAGCTTAGAATGGTAAAAGTAAAGTACAAGTGAAGGAGAAGTGGAAGGATTAAAGAGGAGGAAAATGCAAACAATTGCACTAAAAATATAGCTCAATAATGATACAATAATAAAATGATGATACAGGGCTGGACGGTGGCCTGCCTTGCATGCATGAGGCCCTGGGTTCAATTCCTCAGCACCACATAAGCAGAAAAAGCTGAAAGTGGTGCTGTGGCTCAAGTGGTAGAGTGCTAGCCTTGAGCTGAAGAGCTGAAGGACAGCGCCTAGGCCCAGAGTTCAGGCACCATGGCTGGCCAAAAAAAAATAAATAAATAAAAAAAAAATAAAATGATGATACAAATTTTTATAGCATAATATGAAAAGGAAAGGCAAAGCCGATGCTGGTGTCTCATGCCTGTAATCCTAGCAAATGAGGAGCTTGAGATAAGAGGATCATGGTTTAAAGCCACCTTGGGCAGAAAAATCAGTGATTTTTTTTCAGTTGAGGGGCTTTAACTCAGGGCCTTGAGCTCTTTTGAAATGTATTTCAAACTACTTAATTAGAGATGCTGTCATGGCGGCATCACACCTCACCTCCAAATATTTCCTTCCTTCACAAGCCTATCAACTCATCTGCAGCTGACCCTTGAGAATTATCTAGGCTCCACCTGTATTCTATGCATGCCATCCTGGCATCACAGAGGCACCTCCAGAGCCACCAACAGCAACTTACTTCAGGAAATAAGGCCATGGTTCTATCCCCACACTTGCTGCAAATTATAGAGCTCCCCATTTTTGTAACAAATTTCATATGAAAAGGATTGCCACAGATAAAATAAGATTGAACAGCATTAGACAGTTCATGTGAACATGGCTTTTGTGCCACAGCATCCCAGTGCTATAGTCTAAGGTAGTGCAACAGATAACAGACACTTTCCCAAGACACTTCCTGTCCCTCCAGAGTGGCTACTGATTTTAGCAGGGCCTTAGTCACACTGCCTTTTTTTTCCCTAGACTTCTAGAGTGCTTTCCTAGATTCTTGCTGAATAATTGAAGAATTTACAAAGTGAATATCTGTCTTCAATAGGGATTGGCACATTAAGAGACACTCAAGCCGTTATTGACACCTGTCAAGCTGTTATTGACACCTGAAATCCTGTTTTATTTTTGTCTCCACCATGAAGTAGTTGAAAGTAAAGTCACAGTACCAGCTTTGGCTTGCATTAAAATTGAACATTAGACAAGGAATAATAGAGTGTTCCATCTTATTGCAATGTAAGTAAAAGTATATACAATTTAAAGTCAGCCTTCAGTTATCCTAAACCATATTTCACATGTTTAATACATACATATAAGTACCAGCTATACACATATAGACAATAGAAATATAGACTAAAGTTCCATCATCACTGAAATCCTACTCATAAAGTATCTGCTGAAGAATACCAGCCTGGGCTGAGAAATTGGCTCAGTGGTAGAGTGCTTGCCTTGCATGCATGAGGCCCTGGGTTCGATTCCTCAGCACCACATAAGCAGAAAAAAGCTGGAAGTGGTGCTGTGGCTCAATTGGTAAGGGGCTTACCTTTTGGTCAAGAGCTGAGGGAGAGTGCTCAGGCCCAGAGTTCAGGACAACCAACCAAAAAAACAAAGAAGAAAAAGAAGAACAGCAGCCTGATACCATGATCAGGATACCATTATCCCAGCCAAGTTAAACTACATTTCTGTGTCCTTAGTCTCCTTCCTTAAAGACTAATGCTGTAAATCTCCACATAATCTCTAGCATTGGTAGATCCTTGTTTTTTTTTTTCATTTGGTTTTGATGTTTTGCAACAGTGTTACTATGCAGCCTAGACAGGCAACGTGCTGACAATATCCTGCCTCTGCTTCTAGCAGCTGAGATAACAGTCACACCATCATGCACAGCTAAATCTATTCAATTGTAAACTTTAGCTCTTTTAGCAATGTGATCTTGAGTTTCTTTGAACTTCAGTTCCTTCACTTAATAGCCAGGAATGACAGAATTTGGTATTGGCTTAAGAATGAAATAAGACAATGGGTGAACAAATGCAGCAATGGTATTCAATAGACACTATGCTGAAGATGCACTATTCAACTTGCGGGTGGGGATTGGAAGGGAAAATTGGGATTGGGGAAAGGATGACATTGTCCAAAAAGAAATGTATGCTTAACTTATGTAACTGTAATCCCTCTATATATCAACTGTATAATGAAAAATTAAAAATAAAAATATATTAAAATGAAATAATATAAATTTTAAGAAGGTGCTTCAAAAACAAAGTCTCAATTAACAGAAGGGATGTGAAGGGTAAACAAAGGAGGAGGCTGCAATGCTTGGTAAGAAATGTATGCATTATCCTGCCCATGTAATTGTAACCCCGCTGTACAGTATGTTCACAAATAAAATAAAAATAAAAGTCTCAACGTTAAGTTCTAGTAAGTATTCTTCATGAAGTATAGAGTTGTCCTATTTAAATTTGTTTAGTCCATGTAAGGCACAGTGAGAGACAAGGATTGGGAAGCTCTAAGTGTCAGGAAGGACTTGGGGAAAGTATGTGGGATCCTCTCTTATCTGAAAAAAATATAACATTAACCAATGGGGCTGGAGGGATGCCTTCAGTGCTAGATTGCTCCCTGATTTCCAAATCCAAGAATATAAAATATGGTAATAGACAAAAAAAAATTGCAAGTTAGTGACTAAACAAACTTAATTCTATGTGAAAGACAGAAAATAGTCTCTCTGAGCTCAAGGAATGCAGATTTCTATTTCTTTTCTCATGCCATGAAGAAATCAAGCTAGCCTTGGATTTCTGAACACTTTGCTTTTCCAGCTAATCTATTCCTGATGCACTGGAGACTTGTGAACCTGGCTTTGTTAGTCATGACAACAGCTCAAGTGTAGGCAAATTACATAATAAGCATACTGGATACTCAGGAAAGATATAATAAGATCAGAAAAGGGAATTGTAGAATGATAGCTAAAAGAAGCTCAAAGTCCAGGAGACTGTTATCTCCAATAAACTACTTAGAAATAGCTGGAGGTGACACTGTGTGACCTGCAGCTATGACAAGATCATACTAGAGAAGCACTTTGTTGGTAGGTTTGGGGCCATGGAGCAGCTCAGCAAGAATGCTGGGTGGGTTGGGAGGCATTAGAGCAGCAAGAATGGTCTGTCTCTTGTGTGTGTTCAGAGAGCCTATGTTCAGAGTGCCATTGTGGCACTACATAGGGCATGGTGGAGTCTGAACCAAGCAGATTCTGCAAGGGGCCCAAGCATGGTACTTATTCATGTTGGACAGCCCTTGCCTTAACTATGACCTGTCATGTACACCAGAGTTCTGGACCCAAACTAATAGTAAAGGCTTTCAACCAAACAAGCACATAGGCAGTGTGAATGACTGGAAGGAGTAAGCATGTGGACCAGAAGTGAGACATGGGAGCAAGATGGGGGATTCTAAGATATCCTCACTGAGCAACACATCTAGTCAGCCATAAGGCTCATAGCACTGACCCGAGTACCACTGACAGCTTGATGCAGCTGGAATAGTCCAGGCTATGGGGAGCATCAATGCTGTTTCAACCTACAACTTGCCACTTAGGCTTGGCGAAATGATGGGAACCATTGGTGTGGCTACCAGCCTCTGTGACATACTGTCAACTGACCAGAGCAAGTCTCTTCATGGTCATGGTTCTTCTCCTGGGGAAAGGGTTCCCAGTAAAAGGCAGAGAGTGGCAGTGTCTTAATGAGTTCCCATTGTTGTGACAGAAGATCTGATACAGACAAATTAAAGCAGGACAGGCTTATTTTGCCTATAATTTCAGGATTTTTCAGTACACGTAAGTTTTTATAAGAAAACCTTCTCACATACTGAGTGATTCCTTGGAAGTAGATGGAGGAGAGAATGAGAATGAGAACATATCGATGTACCTGGCATTCTCCTTTTAGGATATTTATTCTCTCAGGCTCCCAGAATGGGATGGTAATGTTCATCAACATTGAGTGAAGATCTATCCACACTGTTAATCCTCCTTGCAGTAACACAATGTAACCCAAGGAGTGCTTTCCTAATCTCCTAGCTACTTCTTAATCCACTCATGCTAATAATACTCAACATATCCATCACAAGTCCACCTTTATTAACCTGGAACCCAAATAGTTCTTCATAACCCTAAGATTCCACCTTTGCTCTTGTAGGTTTTTGTCCATCCATTTCCCAGAATTCCCCATGGCTGTAAACAATCGAAAAGTCTTCAAAATTTTAAGACTAAATTTTCTTATGCGATTCTAGGAAAACTCTTAGGCATGAGTCACTATGAAGTGAAAAACAACTCATATACACTAGAGGGAAAATGGCACAGATTATAGATTTCCACTCAATCAGAAAGGAAAATTCCCACCTTATGGTATTTTTACTTGCAGGCCACAGGACATTTACCTTTTTTTTTTTTTTTTCAGTCGTGGGGCCTGAACTCTGGGCCTGGGCACTGTCCTCAGATCTTCAGCTCAAGGCTAGCAGTCTACCACTTGAACCACAGCTTCACTTCTGGCTTTTTCTGCTTATATAGTGCTGAGAAATCAAACCCAGGGCCTCATGCATGCAAAGCAAGCACTGTACCACTGAGCCACCTTCCCAGCCTCAGGCATTCTCCTTAACAGGCATTTCATATTCCTGACATGACCAATACCCTGAGGGCTCCACTACAGGTTAGATTTCATCCTCACAGCATCACACATCACCCTCTGAGGAGCAGCCTTTGGGGATTTCATCCAGGACACATGGACTCTTTTTTTGTTTGTTTGTTTGTTTTCTTGGAGATGGGGACAACACTTTTCTGCCTTGGTAGGCATTGATCCAGCTCCCAGTAATATGATAAGGTGGGATTACAAGCATGTGCCACTGCTGCCAAGCTCTCAAATTCTTCTCAAAACCACTACTTTCTAGGGTGTTTTTTGTTCAATTTAATTTATAAATTTATTTTTTATTTGTTGCAGTTTAAAAAACTTTATTATACTACACATTCTATTAGTAAATGCACCAGATTTCATTTTCTCAAATGGTGAATGGAGTGCAAGATGGTCATCGCATGTTTCTTCATTACGAAGCACAGGATCTGATTGAGGGATGGCTTTAGTGTATTCCTACTGAGTAACCACAGAAGTGTGGAAGCCTACCATTGTCCTGTCATCAGATGTCAGAGGAAGGTCCACTTTAGATTGGAAGTAAATGTTTCAAGATAGTTCTCTCTGCTCTTATCCACTTCTGCTGCTATAATAGTGTATCATGATGCTTATCAAGCAGGAAGAGAAAAGATATTGCAAAGGAAACTGCTTTTAAAGTCCACTTCTAGGCACACCGATTTTCATTCCATGGAGCCTGTCATCTTGCTTAAATCTGGGTCCTACAAGGTACCACCTACATGTATTTTTAAATGTTTGTCTACAAATGCTTTTTCCAGGGTGTTACAAGTTAACATTATGTGCAAAGTGCACATAATTGCTCTCATGAAATAGCCTCTATTAAGCACCAAGAGTTGTGCATTAGTAACCTCTAATGCATTTCTTAGCCTTTTCTAGTTGACAATTGATAGTAACCACAACCATGGCATAGTGGGTCACACCTGTAAACCTAGGAAGTAGATTTGTGGTTTGAAGCCATCCTGGGCAAAAACTTTGTGGGACACCAACTCATCCATATCAAATGAGTGCCACTTTCAGCTTTTTCTGCTTATGTGGTTTGTGCTGAGGAATCGAATCTAGGGCCTCATGCATGCAAGTCAAGCACTTACCACTGAGCCACCTTCCCCACCGAGTTTAATTTATTTTTTAATTTCCAAAATAGCTCCAGAAGCCGGGCGCTGTGGGCTCACGCCTGTAATCCTAGCTACTCAGGAGGCTGAGATCTGAGGATCGCAGTTCAAAGCCAGCCCAGGCAGGAGAGACCGTGAGACTCCTATCTCCAATAAACCACCAGAAAACCGGAAGTGGCGCTGTAGCTCAAGTGGTAAGCATTCGCCTTGAGCTGAAGAACTGAGGGACAGTGCCCAGGCCCAGAGTTCAAGCCCCACGACCGACAAAAAAAAAAACACCAAAATAGCTCCAGAAGTGGAGCTATGGATCCAATGGCAGAATGCTACTCCTCAACCAAAAGAGCTCAGGGACACAGCTTATTAAGTAAAAAATAAAAAGTTTTCAGTTTCTTTAGAAACAGAGCAGAGTTTATAGAAAAATTAAATGCAATAAGTTGTTTTTCTGAAAGCAGACAGTCAAGATGAATTTGCTCCTTCTCCTCTGACTCCATCTCAGCTAAAATCTTGACTAAGACAATAAGGACTAACCTCTAACAAAAGTTTTATGCCCATGGTTCTGTAATGCTAGCTGCTGAGATCTGAGCACCATGGTTCAAACTCAGCCCAGGAAAGTCCATGAGGCTGGTACCTCCAATTAATCACCAAAATGCAGAAAGTGATGTTGTGACTCAAGTGGCAGAGCACTATCCTTGAACCAAATTGCTCAGGGACAGTGCCCAGCCCCGAGTTTCATCACTATGATCAGTAAATAAAACATAGAGAATATAGGGAAATATACAAAAAGCCAGATTCTACCAAATAAGTAAAGAAGAGATGAACTCCCTGTCCTGCTGCCCAGAAGCTAGAAACTGCAGTGTTCCCAGGCAGGATGCACATGTGCACACCTTTGATTGCATAATTACAATAGCAGAGCATGAGGTATTCTAACTCCTGAAAAATGCCTTTGGCTTGGCCTTTAGCTGGTTGTTTTGCAGTTGGAATCTCCTAGACTTTTCTGCCTAGGCTGCTTTTGAACTGTTATTCTCCAGCTCTCAGCATGCTCACTAAATAAGATGACAGCATGATCCATCGTGGGATGACACATTGCTGAGGAACTTCTTTGAAACAATGGAGATGAAAATCCCCATAAACGATTGTAGTTTACTGTGCAATATTGAGTGTTGGTTAGTCTGTTCAGGCAGGTGTACAACAGCCATCAGCAGCTCTGAGCTCAGCACTTCTGGTGTTCAGCACTGAGCATTTTTTAATTGGGCTATCCCTTTATATTATTGCAAGTGTTCTTTATTTTATGTTCAAGAATCTTATAACAAACAAGACTTGAAAATAATGTTTTCTGTTTTCCATTCTGGTGTGGGTTGAGGAGGGAGGGAGAAGAAAGGATAGAGAAGGGAGGTGGCCTGAGAAGGCAGTGGGGACTGGCAGGGCATCGGGGCCTGAGCTGGTTCCCCAGTTCCTTCTGAATAAAGTGAGACTGCATTGTTGGACAGTCTGTAGGGACAGGACACACTAGTGGGAGTCCATAGTGGCTCTCTCCAGGACTGCAGTGTCCTGGTCCCTCCTGCCTGCTTTCAAGTGCCCTGGATGTGGCCCTCTCGTGGGCCCTGGTAGGTGAATGTCCTTAGGTCGCCCCGCTGGCTGGCTGTTCCCAGATTTGTCATGATTAGCAGCTGCCCCTCCTCACTCTGGTTCCAAGCCCAGCACTATCTGCCTCCTACCAGCACCTCCCCACTCATGCCTCATGCCTGCAAGGCAAGCATTCTTCCACTGCTGACTCATTATTTTTTCTTGTTCAAAACACCATTGCTAGGAGGGATGAGTGACAATGTTGTCAGACACCTTGTATTTACATAGTGTCTTGTAGAATGGGAACTTCTTTGTATAATTACCTAAAGATAACAATAACAATAACAACAATAATAATAAATGTTTAAAAAACACCATTGCTTCTGTCCTGCACTGATAGAAAAATATCGTAGTTCCCTTACCTGCACCTCTGATAAATGATTTTTTGTCAAGATTTCTGATTTACTAGAGACAGCTTACATTTGACCATTTATGTCAGTCACACCACACCGAGGTGACTCTCAGGTCAGTGAAGGAGCTCTGAGCCCAGCTTATCACCCCATCCAATTCTACTGACTTTAATCAAGTGCACTATTCCCTACCTGGTAACATTCCTAATGAACCTCATGATCATTTACAACATCCTTCTGGACTTCCTGGATATGAGAAGGCACTGGTCAGGTGAGTCCTAGGTCTGTGGGAGCAAAGTCTCCTGCTGAGCCCTGAATTCTGAGCTCTGGAAACTTGTTTGTTTGTTTGTTTGTTTGTCGGTCGTGGGGCTTGAACTCTGAGCCTGGGCGCTGTCCCTCAGTTCTTCAGCTCAAGTCGAGCGCTCTACCACTTGAGCTACAGTGCCACTTCTGGTTTTCTGGTGGTTTATTGGAGATAGGAGTCTCATGGTCTCTCCTGCCCGGGCGGGCTTTGAACCGAGATCCTCAGATCTCAGCCTCCTTAGTAGCTAGGATTACAGGCGTGAGCCACCAGCGACCGGCAGAAACTTGTTTGTTTAATGTAAGCCACTTTTGATTTATGAATTTTTCATTTTTCTATTTTTACAAAATAGAATTTTTGAAGCAAGTCTTGATTTATGAAGATAAGGTGGCATTTGCTATTGGTACAGAGAATAAATATAGTTAATGTAAACCTTCATCATAAAGGAAGGTAGTTATTTGTGGGAGCTCTGGTAAGAATGTTTTTCCAGTCCCAAGTCTTGAAATCTGAGCCTAGGCACTGTCCCTGAGCCTCTTTGTGCTCAAGGGTAGCACTCTACCACTTGAGCCACATTGAAACACTGGAGCCACTACACAGTTTTTTCTGATTAGCTTATTGTAGATAAGTGACTCCTACCCAGGTTGGCTTAAAACTGCAATCCCCAGATCTCAGCTTCATGAGTATCAATAATTACAGATGTGAGTAACTGGCACCCAGCTGGTAATTGAATATTTTTAAAAATTGTATATTCCCAGAGACAGTCATGATGGTTTATTGCTTGCTGTTTTGGAGGTCTGAACTCACATTAGAGATACTGAGAACTCAGTAGTCTGTGTAGGAAACCTAATATATTGGCATCTGTCACATGATAGCTTGCTATTATTAAAGTTTCATCTTTGTGTTAGAGATGCTGAAATATGAAGATTAAGGGTGAAAGCCAGGCTAGGCAGGAAATCTGTGATACTCCAGAAACGTGCCCCAAACAAATCCAGAAGTGGAGGTGTGGCTCCAGTGGCAGAGTGCAAAAAAAAAAAAGAAGCTCAAAGACAACACAGGCCCTGAATTCAAGCGTCAGTATTCAATACTCAGGACTGGGGCACACACACACATACACGCACACACACACACACACACACACTGGTCACACACACACACACACACACTGGTCATAGGTGGCTCCTGCCTGTAATCCTAACTCAGGATGTTGCAATCTGAGGATCGTGCTTCAAAGCCAGCCCCTGCAGGAAAGGCCGTGAGACTTTTGTCTCCAATAAACCACTCAGAAAACTGGAAATGGCAGTGTGGTTCAAGTGGTACAGCGTTAACCTTGAGCTAAAATTCTGAGGGACAGGGTCCAGGCCCAGAGTGTTTTTCCATGACCGACAAAAGAAAAGGAAAAAGAAAGAGCAAGAAATAAATAAAAAGAAAATGCAAAGATTTGGGGAAACAACAAAAACAACAACAAAACCCACAGGACTTCTATCTTGGGTAGAAAGCTGACCACCTAGGAAAACATACTAGTGAAATGTTGACCCTGACCACACACTAAGTCATGGATCTTGGAATAATAGCTGTTTCTAAGGAAAATAGGACCCTGCACAAAACCATGAACTACAATGTAGTATATTCAGGAAGGATAATGTCAAGGAAACTGGGGTAGACAAGTGAAGACAGGAAGGGTAGATGAATGTAGCCATGATAGTCAATGTGAATGTGTGAAAATGGAACTAGACAAACTGAGGTGATGGGGGCTGGGGAAGGGATGACAAGAATGATAAAACGGGTGACATCTATCACATGCATTGTACTCATGATCTCAAGTATGGAAATTAAAACCCTTTGTACATCAACTTCATAAAATACTATTAGTAAATGTAATGATACATTGCACTCACAAACTGATATGTTGAACTGAAGTTCTTTGTACAATTACTTAAGTATTTCTATAATAATAAATTCCTTATTAAGCTGGGCATTGGTGTTTCATGCCTGTAATGGTAGCTACTCTGTATGTTGAGCTCTGATGTTTCCGGTCTCACATTCTTCCTCTCTGCTTTGACAGTATAATATCATCATTATTTATGATCGCCTACTTTAGAAATCTTTTTTTTTTTTGGTCCTGGGGCTTGAACTCTGTGCTTAGGCACTGTCCTTGTGCTCTTCAGCTCAAGGTGAGCACTCTACCGCTTGAGCCACAGCACCACGTCCGGTTTTCTAGTGGTTTATTGGAGATCAAGAGTCTCACAGACTTTCCTGCCAGGGCTGGTTTGAACAGCGATTCTCAGATCTCAGTCTCCTGAGTAGCTAGGATTACAGGCATGAGCCACCGGTTCCTGGCTCACTGTAATAATCTTGAACACACATTTTACTCTGTGTTTTACAATGCGTAATAATATTCTCACATTGATAGCCTGTGAAGCTGCTGTGGGTTTGGTATTACTCTTGTAGTGTAAAATAACTATACTCATTACCTGCAAAGCCTTAGTCTCTGACAATGCTGAAAATTATTCCCCCCAGAACCATATTCATCTCTATACCTTGATATTCCTAAAGTCACAGTAATGATCTGAATTAATTCAACCATTCATCACCTACTTATTAGCATGGAATGTCTGTTCATATGTACTCGCTATCATGAAAATTACTTTCACTACTTTTCATTTTTCTCTTTACCCCATTCTAACCCTATCACCCTGACTTTTCCTACATTAGTTCACCTCACCTATCCAAGCAGCCATTAACATACAGAAAACAGGTAAATACTAATTGTTTTTCAAGTCCTATCATTACAATACATGCATGGAACTTATTTCATTTTAGGTTTTATGTGAAGCAAGCCTAATTGTGACTCTCCTAATCATTATCTGAGAAGGGAGTCTGACAGAACAACCTAGCATGTGCACGCTCCCAGAGCACCCTCTAGCGGGAAGCGGCGCTCACTACACCCTGGGCCCCATGATACCCACGCGCTGAGCGCGCCCTCTGGAGGGAAGCAGCGCTCACTGCACCCAAGCTCTGAGCACCGCAGTAGTTTCAGCTCCAGCCCGTGGAATGGCCTGGCCCTGGAGACCTGGGCTGCTCTCAGGACAGTCCTTCTCCACTAAGAGTGATCCTTATCATCCCTTAATAAAAGGGCAAAGGAGAGGAGGAGGGTGCAGCGGAAGGAGGTGGCCAGGAGGGACGTAGAAGCTGCGGGCACCGCGGTCCGGTGCGGGTGCGGTGGCCCAGCCCCTGCCTCCGATTTCATCTACGCAGCTTTTCCCATGACGGTTGAGATACCGAGTCGGGTATTTCTTGAAAGATTGTCCCCGAGCCGCTCTGCCTCTCCCTGCCTTTCCCTCAACGAAGGCGGCTTGACAATGTGTGGGTGTCCAGCACACTTGGGGGCCGTTCCATCTCCTGATGCTGTTCGCTGTCCCGCTTTGCTGCTAGGTGCTGCGGTCCGAACCCTGGTTCCCATGACCCACGAACGCCCCCGGAGCCGGTCCACACAGAGCCCCGGAAGGACCCAGTTCTCTGCCCGGCGGCTCCCCCAGCGGGTCCTATCGACCACACCCTGCACCGGCCACTGACAACCCTGACTAGGGGACCGATTCCGGACCCTGACCTCCGGCAATGCGGGGGGGGGGGGGCGCGCGGAAGGAGGCAGGGCTGCGCATGTGCAGTGGGGCTTACGGGGCAGTGGAGGATCCGCCACCTCCCACCAGATGTTTCCATAAGGCATGGCGTGCTGGACTCACCGGATCCAGCTCCTGGGATGGTGCCACCAAGGCCTTGGCCAGAGTTGTGCCTGCTGCTCAGCGCTTCTGATTCTCTACCACAAGTTTAGACCAGGATCCGTGCCCAGACATGAGCCAGCCACGTTCACGACCCCGCTACCCGGAGCCAGAGCCCCGAGGCCACCCTTCCCCGCGAGCACCAGGCCGGGCTCCGCCCCCCGTGCCGCCAGTGTGCAAGCGAGAGCACGATGGCGTGAGGCTTTATTCAGTACAGGTTCATGCAGCCTGCGTGAGCCGAGGCTTTTCAGCGAAACGGCTTCTCCTTGGGTCAGTAGATGTGGCTTGGTCGCACAGATTGGCTCACCAGGAATGCAAACCCAGATGTGAGGGAATGCAGGGCCCAATCACCATGGAGACCAGAACCTGCAGGCATTACCATTGAATGGAATCCCTGGGTTTCAGGAACTAGTGTTGAAGGAAATACACAAAAGCCCCACCGGGGCCTCAGTTTATGTATAGCCAGCTTGTTAGTCATGCAGCATTTATACCACCTACTGAAGTTTGGAAAAATTGTAAGGTAATTTTTAATGTGATTCTGTGTTTCTGAGAAAATCTAAGCTTTTGTGGTGGTGGTGGTGGTGGTGCAATATAACTTCCTGGTAGATTTAAGTTTGGGATATATAGGAAATAAAAATTAGGTTGCCTAGTGCCCGGTCAGATAGTACATGTCATTCTTACGCTGACAAATAGATTCGTTTGTGGACAGGAACATGAAAGGGTACATGTTAAAATATGTATTTTTCATTAATCTGCATGGATTATGTAGAACATCAAAGCTGTTTTAAAAGAGAGAGTCGTGGATGTATTTGTGCTGTGCTTTCATTTCTTTGTAAATGAAGTAACGATTGATAATACACTTGTTGACCTTTTCACGCCTTCATATATATGTACACATATATAGAAATAGATGTCTGGTTTTTTGGTTTTCCAGTGTTTGGAAAGGAACTGATGGCAAAATTAATATTAAGTATACTTTGCCAGATAACCATGCAGACAGCAAGGTACAGAGAACAAAGAAAGGTTTATTTGTGGGGAAAGAGTGCCTGCAAGACTCCTTCTCCCAAGGGAGGAATGAGAAGAAGCACCGGTTATTTTTTGGGGTGACCTATATAACCTAGGAGGTGTAGGAGGTGCTAGAAGGTGCTAGGAGGTGGAGACCCTGGTGTCCACGTGTGGGCCAGGGGCTTCATCATGTCAGACTAGGATTTATGCCTCCTATCCACCTAGTAGATAAGGGTCCTGCAACTGCCCAAATCTGAAGGTCACCCTAAGGGTTTCTTGTTGCCTTATATGGTGGTATTGGTCCCAGAGAAGTGCCAACCCAAGGTAAAGGGGGTTGGAAGTTGATTATGTACTGCCTTTACTATGTGGGCCTAGTGTTGCTTAGGAAGGGAGTATGTTAAGCTATGGAGAAGGGAGGGAATGGACTAAAGCTATGGGAAGGGACTCATTTTGCTAACAGAAACTTAGATTATCTACTGATGAGCTATACCTCCACCTTAAAAACAATTATAATTGTAGACATCCCATACTTCAAGGTCAACTTAAAGCATGAGTGGCAAAGCCAAACACAAACATGTCAATTAAATAAAAACAGATTTTGGTTTGCTTTGTCATAAGTCATGAACTACTAAGTATTGTATCACTATATTTAGAAATTCTTTACTATCTTATTGGCACTTTAAATTTATCTAAGTAGTCATTGATTTTGAAAATCACAGCATGCTTAGTAGGGGTCAATTAATGGTCCTGTTGAGGAGGTCATGTTGAGGAAAGACCCACAGCCTTTTCAGTGTGCTCTTGCAGTTGGTCCTTGAGAGGGAGAAAAGGATTGTAGCTAGAGCCAGGAGAAGGCATGTAAGGCCCTTTCACAGTGAAAAGGAATGATACAAAAGCAAGGTGGGATTCGGATTTCTCTACCTGTCTGTCTTCTTGTGACCTGATGACAGAGTCTGGACTACCATGGATCCTTTGGCCTGTGTTTTATTGCAAAGGCAATGAGTGAAGAAAAGTTATGTGATTTGAAGTTAAGAGGGATTTGGGGTCAGCCTTACTCAGCCTTATGTACTATTGTTGATCAGGTGTGATGTAATGGCGGGCTGACTTTCTCTTTTTTTCGGGGGGGGGGGAGGCTGGTTGTGGGGACTGAACTCTGGGCCAAGTGCTGTCCCTCAGCTCTTCAGCTCAAGGCTAGCACTCTACCACTTGAGCCACAGCGCCACTTCCGTCTTTTTTCATTTTGCTTATGTGGTGCTGAGGAATGGAACCCAGGGCCTCAGGCATGCAAGGCAAGCGCTCTACCACTGAGCCATCCTCCCAGCCCTTATTTGTTCTATTTATTTCTCTCCTTCCTCATCAATCCCCAAACCATATTTGTGGCAGTATTTGTTGTATATATTTTGATATCCTATTATTAGGTGTATACAGTTTGTGAGTATGTTTAACATGTCATTAGTATGTCTTTATCTCAAACCTAGGCATCATGCATGCATTACTAATGCTGTGTATTCAACGATGGCATATCTTCAACTTATAGTGTAATTCTTTCTCTGTTGGAAATGTACTGTATTTTCTAGTAATCCCTTTCCAGAACATGTTAAATGTTTATGCAAGAAGAGATAAGGTTAGAGAGATTTTCCTTACCCTTACCTTTCTCTCCATCTGTATTCTCAAGAGATAAAATTTCACGAAATCATATGACAATAAATTAATTTGAAATCATATGTCATCACTATGTGAAGATCATTGCTATTATTTAGGCATATTAAATGTCAGTTATCAGCTAAATGAAGTGGCTTTTCATACCTCAATCTATAACCCATATTGCCCCCTCTTTCCCTTTATTTCCTCCATTTCCTATTCTCTGTGAAGTGTGAGGGGAGGTTGGCTAACTGGGAGAGGGAATTGCTTATTTTCCTGGCTCTGCTACCTAGCTTGGTACCAATACCACTGCTTTGAATAATCTGTGGAGAGTGTCAGGCAGCCCAGAAGACAAATCAAATCTTGGACTGAGTTCTGTGGTTCCACCTCTGTGGAACTCTGTTGCATTCCTACAGTGCCCTGCCTTTTACCCCACCTTTGGACCGACAAGAATTCTCTGGCTTATTTCCTGTCAGACAACTGGAATTCCTAACCTGGGTAGTTGCAGAAAATGGACAGTAGGTGGCGAGCGCTCACCATAACATTGCCTAGAGAGGGAGAAGAACGTTGGTGATGGCTGGACTCTGGCATATCAGTGATTATCCTGGTACCATACCTTGGTTGCACCGTGTTCTGCCTGACTGAGGCACGCATGACAGTACTGATATCTGCCAGTTTTCACTCTTGCATGATATAATACTAATTCACCCTGAGGAAATCTGTAGTAGAGCTGCTACCTCAGTCATTTATATACTGTAGCTTCTCAGTTCCAAATGTACATTTTTGCTGTAAACATAATTAGTCTCTGAGCTGGGTGCTTATGGCTTAAGCCTATAATCCTAGGTACAGTGATGGCTTAGAGACATCGGAGTATCAAGATTCAAAGCCACCATTGGCGGGAGACACCCATAAATGGTGCTGTGGCTCAAAACTGGTAGAAAACTAGTCGTATATAAATAAAACATTCTGTGATAGTGCCCCAAACGCTTAGGTGTAGCCACACAGTAAAGAAAGAGATAAAGACAGATTGTCCCTTGGAGGAATTAACAATGTGTCCTTTGTGAGGGTTAGCATCTGTTTGTAATTTTTACAGAATCATAAGTTAAAAGATTTACAAGCCGGGAGCTGGTGGCTCACGCCTGTAATCCTAGCTACTCAGGAGGCTGAGATCTGAGAATCGCAGTTCAAAGCCAGCCTGAGCAGGAGAGACCATGAGACTCCTATCTGCAATAAACCACCAGAAAACCGGAAGTGGCGCTGTAGCTCAGGTGGTAGAGCGCTCGCCTTGAGCTGAAGAGCTGAGGGACAGCGCCCAGGCCCAGAGTTCAAGCCCCACGACCGACAAAAAAGAAAAAAAAATTACAATACAATAGTTTAGCTGGAGTTAAAATGGAGTATTGGCCTTCACCATTCAAAATAGAATTAACCAATCACATTCAAAACTCAAAGCAATATTTTGTCATTTTCTCTCCTGTTTAGTCACAGATTGCATTTTCGTTTCTATTTATAATTCCTTGACCCAAAACTCTTGTCTTTCTCATACAATACCTTAGAATCTTATAATTCAAACTTTGGTCTCATGGTGCCTGCAATGATTATTTTTAATCTCAATTCCTACACTGACCCACCCCCACCCTTCCTTGATTCATTCATTTCATGAGAGGAAACTGGAATTCACAACCATGGTATTTTCAGAAAGTGGACACTAGATGGAGTTTGCTCACCGTCGTTCTCTTGTTCTGGGCGAGGGCAGGGAAAGGAAGGAATACCCATCACACTTGGTGGGTAGTGAGAGCTTCTTGATTTTACTGGCACCATACAGTGCCACCTCATGTGATTCTGCCCGCCTTGTGGTCCTGCATTACACAGTACTAATCAGCCCTGAGGAAACCTTCAACAGACCTGAAACTGCAGTTGTTATAGATACATAGCACAGCTTTCCAGTTCCAAATCAAAGACAATTTCCCCTGTACAAAATGAGCCCCATTAGCCTTATGCAGCTGGCGCATCTCTGTAACCCACAGCTACTTAGAAGGCTGAGAGAAATGTAAAGGTCGTTTCCAAGCTGGCCTAACAGGGTAGTATTTAAGTCTACTGTGAGATTAAGGATTTCCCAGGAAACCACATGTGGAGCTGTTGCCCAAAAATGTATACTAGTAGCTGCCTTGGGGAAAAAATAAAATAGTGAAAATGTAAATATCAACACCCAGGCACTGAGCTCAATCCTCACATCCAAAAAAAAAAAAGGTAAGGAAGAAAAGAAGAAATAAAGAATTCATTTCAATTTTTTGTTTTGTATGAATCATTTCCATGTGATATTTCTTGTATTTTTCAAGTCTATTAATATATTATGTATAGAACAGTACCGTAAGATTGCTTTCTTGCAGTGTTCTTATCTTACCCACTCATTAACTTAGGCCTTGGCCTTTGCAAAAGGTAGTTCTCTGAGAGGCTTCCTGCCTAGATTTCCTGATAACAGTCCTTGGAATTCCAGTTTCTTCTAAAAGGTCCTAAGCAACACTGTAACTCGTTGCCATGACTACATTTACAAGACAAAAGTTACCTCAGTTACCTGTGGAACTCTGCCTCACTACTAGCAACACCCACCCTCTATCTTCCCTTCTGGGTGTGGGCGGGGCAAGCTGACTAAATGGCTCCTGTGTTTCCTGGGAGGCTATTTTTTTTTTGTGGGCGGGGAGGGTCCGGTCAGGGGACCTGAACTCTGGTCCTGGATGCTGTCCCTCAGCTCTTCAACTCAAGGCAAGCACTGTACCACTTGAGCCACAGCGCCACTCCCAGCTTTTTTCTTTTTGCTTATGTGGTGCTGCGGATTCCAACCGAGGGCCTCAGGTATGCAAGGCAAGAGCTCTACCAGTGAGCCGCCTTCCCAGCCCATGGGAAGCTATTTTTTTTTAAAGTGGCTCCCCAGTTATCTGTTATTATGGCATTGAGAGGCTGGGTTGTGAAAAGACGCGCAAGACTACAATTAGTACGTAAAGTCTAGCGCCAGTGGAAGCTTACATGTATGCTTTCTAGAGTGGCTGGAGCACCAGTACTGAAAAGAAGATTACAACCTGTCTGGAGAACTAGGACAATGATTACATGATTGGTGAGTAAATTTCCTTCCGATTCCATTTTCACCATGGTTTTTCACTCTAAGAATCCAATCTGTGGCCTTCTTAATTCTTTTTTTTTCCACCCCACCTCACACCCAATAGCAAGGTAAAATTCCCCTCTATTCTCTTTTCTCTGTCTTCTCTAGAATCACTTGCAATATAAGCCAATTGAGACGTATCCAACCGCGGATCTGGCTTTGAAGTGGCTATTGACTAGTGTGGTCCTAGACCATCGTGTCCAGAAGGATACATCGATGTGTTTTGAAAGATCCTAAACCAAATGTACTTGTGATCATGACCCAAAGCGTGAGGACAGGTACATTTCTGTCCTCCTAATTCCAGCTTTGGTCCTCACACGTCCGGTTGTTATAATACGTTCACAGTCGTGCCACTTACGGATATTACGTCTTGTGTCTTCTCTGCAATATCTTAAATGCTCAGAGAAGTTACACCTTCTGACAAAAGGACAGTATGTGTGTCACACACACGGGGACACACACACACTCTGTTTGCCCGGAGTGCTGTGTAGCTTACCATGTCCAGTTATAGTTTAGGTCTAGCGTCCACGTAGGAGAGAAAACAGGTGCCGTTGGTTGGTCGGTCTGTCTGTCTCTCCGCCGGTCTGTCTTCCCCTGGCATCACCTGTTCTAGGTTCTTCTCCGCCGCCGCCGGCACCCCCCCCCCCTCTGCGCCCCCCCCCCCCCGCTCCTAGTCCATCAGTCCATCCATCTACTTCCCTGTAACTGACATAATCTTCTTCTTCTTCTTTGGGGAATGGATGAATAAACTTTTACCTTGTGGATATTGTACACACACCCTAAGGTGTGTGTGTGTGTGTGTGTGTGTGTGTGTGTGTGTGTGTGTGTGTGTGTGTGTGTGTGTGTGTGTGTGTGTGTGTGTTGACGGAATAGAGTGTTTACCATGCCTGACCCCCTGGCTCTGCCTCTCTACCCGTCTGCGATGCGATGTGTGTGCTGGGGCGCTTCTGCCCGCATATGTTCCCAGTGCGAACTCCAAAGAGAAGTACGCCCGCCGGGCCTGTGGGTTCTAACCATGCTTCACCCCCCCCCCCGGGAGATAGGATCGCCCCTCTGACCCCCCCACTCTGTTTGGGCCGGGGCCCCTCGTCTGTCTCTCCCTGTCTTTCCTCCTAGGGTTCCCTACCTGCCCTCCCCCCAGCCCCGCACACACACACACACACACACACACACACACACACACACACAGAGTCACAGACACACACACACAGAGTCACAGACACACACACCCACACCCACTGTGCACCGCCACACTCGGGTCCAGGTCCTCCACCACAGGCATGTGAGTGAAGATGCCTCTACCCTCCAACACCTGTGTGTCGGGTTCAGATTCATCGCCTCATGCCCCGAATCCTGCTCCAGAGAGAGTGGCAGAGCCTATTAGAAAAGGCTAGCTGTTTTTTTGTTTTTGTTTTTGTTTTTGTTTTTTTTATTTTAAGGTAGTCCCATTTGTCGAGTCTCTCTCCAATTTGTTGTGACCCTGGGACTCTGTTCAGGAAGTTCCTTCCTGTGCCTATTAGTTCAAGTGTCTCTCCTACTCTGTCCTGCAGTAGTTTCAGAGATTCAGGTTTAATGTTAAGGTCTTTAATCCATTTTGAGTTGATGTTGGTGCATGGTGATAGGCTGGGGTCCACTTTTAGTTTTCTGCATGTGGCTGCCCAGTTTTCCCAGTACCAGCGGTTGAAGAGGCTGTGTTTCTTCCATTGTATGTCTTTGGCTCCTTTGTCGAATATCAGCTGGCTGTAGGCCTGTGGATTTATTTCTGGATCTTCTATTCTGTTCCATTGGTCTTCGGGTCTGTTTTTGTGCCAGTACCATGCTGTCTTTGTTATTATAGCTCTGTAGTAGAGTTTGAAGTTCGGCATGGATAGCCCTCCCATATTGTCTTTATCCCCTAGAATTGTTTTGGCTATTCTAGGTCTTTTGTTGTTCCATATGAATTTTTGGACTGTTTTCTGTATTTCAGTGATGTACGTCATTGGGATTTTAATAGGAATTGCGTTGAATTTGTATATTAGTTTTGGAAGTATTACCATCTTTACTATATTAAGTCGGCCTATCCAGGAGCATGGGAGGTCTTTCCATTTCCTAGTGTCTTCTGCAATTTCTTTCTTTAACTTTTTATAGTTCTCATTAAATAGTTCTTTTACATCTTTGGTTAGGTTAATTCCTAAATATTTTATTTTTCGGGAGGTTATTGTGAATGGGGTTGCTCCCTTTATTTCCCTCTCTTCCTGTACATTATCAGTGTATAGGAAGGCAACTGATTTTTGTGGGTTTATTTTGTATCCTGCTATTTTGACGAAGAGAGTTATGATTTCTAAGAGATTCGGGATGGACTTTTAGGGATCGTGGAGGGAGGTATAGTATCATGTCGTCTGCAAAAAGGGATAGTTTAACTTTTTCTTTCCCTATGCGGATCCCTTTAATGTCTTTTTTCTTGCCTTATTGCCCTGGCTAAGGGTTCTAGGACTATATTGAAGAGGAGTGGAGACAGTGGGCATCCTTGCCTTGTTCCTGATTTTAGGAGAATTGGTTGTAGCTTTTCCCCATTAAGTATAATATTGGCTATTGGTCTGTCATAAATGGCTTTTATTGTTTTTAGAAATGTTCCTTCTATTCCTATTTTCTCCAGAGCTTTTAGCATGAATGAATGTTGAATTTTGTCAAAGGCCTTTTCTGCCCAGCCAGCGGCTCTCGTTTGGCTTTCCTGTCATTTAGTGATGGGTGAGTGGACTCACGCTTCCCATGGCGCTGTCACCGTGGGTTTCCAGACCTGTGTGCGTGACGTGTACCTACCCTCTCTGTGTTAGAAGAAACCTCTCTCTGGCCTTCCCCCTGCCCTTTCCCTGCCTGTGAAGGGGGGGGGGCGGGTGGGGGCGGGGGGAGGGAGCGTGTTGTGGGGCGGGCGGGCGGCGGACTTTCACAAGTGAGCGGGGTGCCTCCCGAGGGCTCGTCTCTTGCTGGAGCCGACCCATCTTTGGGAGTTTTTTGTTGTTGTTGTTGTTGTTGTTGTTGTTGTTGTTTCTTTCTGGTTTCCATCTGGGGGAAAAAGAAAACAAAACGTACAAACACCCCCCCCCCAAAAAAAAAAAAAAAAAAAGACGGGCGGGCAGACGGTGGGACGAGCGCTCACTTGCCCTTTTCTGGCCATGTTGGGTGGGGGTGGGGGTCTTGCCACGGGCGGCGGAGGTCGTGCGGGTGGCCGGTTCGTTTTCTCTCGTGGTGCAGGCCTGCCGTCTTTGCCGCCCCTTCCTGCTTGGGACCGATCCCGACTTCCCGGTTCTCGGGTTCGGGCCGCTCCGTTCGGGCGACTCCCGTCCTGGTTCCTGGTTTCACTTTGGTCGCTGGCGGCGGCGGCGGCGGCGGCTCGATCTCGGTCTAGGTCTCTGGTGGCTCTGGTGTCGTTCGTGAGGTCGCAGAGAGGACCCGGCTGCAGGTCCTGACCTAGGTTGTGCCTCTCGGTGCGTGGCGGTGGGGAGTGAGGCGATTCGTTTCCGTGTTCTGTGTCTCCGGAGCTCAGAGCCGGCCGGCGCGCGCCGATCCGGGGTACGGCGGCTCGGTGGAGTCGGTCGTTGGAAGGCGGTTGTCGTGCTCCCCCTGGCGTCCGCCTTGATATGACAGTCCCCTCGTTCTCAGCCGAGCGAGCGAGTGAAGGAGGAGGTCTGGCGGCAGCGAGCCGGGCGGAGGCCCGGCCTCTACCGGGTGCCGGGCGCGACTGTCGCCGTGGTGTCGCTGTGGCGCCGGGGCGGCTGTTCTGTCGGACTTTGCGCCCGCAGGCGAGCGCGGGGTGGGGCCGTGAGTCGCCGCTCTCTCTTCCGTGCCCGGTCTGTGCCGGGGGTGGCGGCTTGGTCGGGTCGACCAGTAGTTCTGTCTGGGCCCGACGCCTTGTCCTCCTCCCCTCCCGTAGTTCTGTCTGGGCCCGACGCCTTGTCCTCCTCCCCTCCCTGGACTCTGGTCTTTGAGGGCGAAAGAAGGAGAGTACGAGGGACGTCTCGGGAGTCGGGGGAAAGGGTCCCCGGGTGAGCCGCTAGGTGGTGGGGCCGGTCCCGGCCCGGACTCGGACCACCCCCCCTCCCCGGAGTCACCTCCGAGTGAGCGGTTGGCGCGTGCCGGGCGCGAGGGCCTGGGTCGCCGGCCCCGTGTGGTCTCCCTCCACGGCCCCGGAGGCCGGAGGACAGACCTCTGCGGCGGGAGGAGCCGTGGGCACGGCCGAGGCGAGCCTCGGGGCCGGGACCTACACCCCCCCCCCTCCCCGACATAGGATGGTCGTCGGAGTCACCTCCGAGTGAGCGCTTGGCGCGTGCCGGGCGCGAGGGCCTGGGTCGCCGGCCCCGTGTGGCCTCCCTCCTCGGCCTCCTCCACGGGCCCCGGAGGCCAGAGGCCAGACCTCTGCGGCGGGAGGAGCCGTGGGCACGGCCGAGGCGAGCCTCGGGGCCGGGACCTACACCCCGCCCCTCCCCGACATAGGATGGTCGTCGGAGTCACCTCCGAGTGAGCGCTTGGCGCGTGCCGGGCGCGAGGGCCTGGGTCGCCGGCCCCGTGTGGCCTTCCTCCACGGCCTTCTCCACGGCCCCGGAGGCCGGAGGACAGACTTCTCCGGCGCGAGGAGCCGTGGGCACGGCCGAGGCGAGCCTCGGGGCCGGGACCTACCTACCTACCGTCTGCGGTGTGCGCGATGGCGGGGACTTGCCCGGTGGGCCCTGCGTAGGGGAAAAGTCGAGGCGGAGGGAGCACCTCGGGAGTCGGGGACCCG